>NW_028187224.1:327841-425341 GCF_057381845.1 Rhamphochromis longiceps
AAGACACAAAGCTGGAGTTATTCTGTCTTTACGCTGCACAGCTGCCTCTTCTTCTCTCATTCTCTCACCCTCTCTCTCCTGTTGCTACTTCAATCATGAAACTGATCAATGATCAGCTGATCGGCTTTTCTCTCTCATTTATTTATCGCCCACTTTGCTGGTCATGATGTCGGTTTGTATATGTGGTGAGAGGGAAACATGAAGATGAAACCAGGAGATGTTCTTACTGAATCATCAGAGCTGAACAGGTGATGGAGAAACAGGTTTACCTTTTAGGTCACATGAATGAGTTGAAGGGAAGTTATGAACTGTTTCTGAGAGACAAATAACACCAGGATCCTTTTCTATGTAGCTGACAGCTGATAACTGTGCAGGGGTGGATCTAGCAAATTTTTGCCAGGGGGCCAGGTAGGGCATTAACAGGGAAAGGGGGCACAAAGAAATACTTTTCTTTCTTATTCTCATTTAAAATATCTAGCTTTTATTAAATAATTATCTGAATCTTACAACCAAAGTTTTTATCTGACGTAAAATGTATAGAAATCATACATATACCAACAAAACTGTACATCACTGTCACAACAGGGTTTGTTTTCATTCAAAGGCTTTATGGCTTTAATACCTGGTGGGCCGGTCTCTAGTCAAAATGCCCGATTTTCTGTACCGGTCCAGCCCTGCAGGTTAATACTGGCAGTGTCACCATGCCAGCTGACTGTATTTCCTCATCAGCCAGTGTTGTTCTTTATCAATATTACCAAAGTTTACCATAAGGAAGCAAAGAAAGTATTTACTTGCTTTCAGGTTTTATTCAAATATTAGTCTTTTCATTTGTTTCCCCACTTTTTCCCTGTTTCAAAATCAAACACCAGTTTGTGAGAAGATTATCTTCTTTTTTTAATAGGCAGAAAAAGTTTTGCATTGGCATTGGCTAATTTGTCAATTGTTTGCTACAAATGTTCGTATTTTAATATTAAAAAATGTTTTTGCCCAAAACATATGTGCACTATATGTCAGTAAAAACACTATGCAAATATTGCTGTCCTTGAATGCTGAGTAAACACTGACAAAGCACTGATTGTATCTCTTGTACTTTATCAACGCAGTATCTAAAAACTTTGCACCGGAGTGGTTAAAATCTCATTCTAATAAGAGTTAAAAGCGCATTCGGTTATTAGGTTTACAGGATTATTGAATTATGGTTAATGGTTGGTAGAATTTTTTTTAAACATTATCTGCCAATTACATCTGCCACCCTTCTCCAAATCTGTGCCCCTACCTGGCCCCCCCAACAAAAATTTTCTAGACACGCCACTGCCATAAATGTAAGTTTATTAATAAAACACCATATTTCTGCCTTTTTATAAGGATATGAATTGTACATACAATCAATTTCAGACTCAACCAACAAAAAGCCTCTCAGAACAATATTTATATTGTAACAGTTGCTATTGTAATGCAGTGTATCACCACATGGCGGCGCCTCCTGTCTCACGACTGGTGTCACCCCCTTTTTGTTCTTCTTCGCACTCCTCCTGTAATGGATGCTCCCGTGTGTACGCGGACTAGTGTGCTCTTTAGTAATGTGTGGTAGAGGTAGCACTTTTATTTTTGATATTGTAAATAAATGAGTACTTTTTGGAAAGTCAGAAGCTGTTGCTCATTCGCTATCCACCTGCACACCTCCGCGGCTGGCTTCATCCACTGCACGTTACAACTGGCGCCCGAACTTTTTCCCCTTGGACTTCAGACGATTTTTGCATCCCGCCGAGGATTCTTCTCTTCTAGCACGTGAACTGTCTCGGAAATCCCCCCAGTTTTGCGGACGCTCGGACGTTTTCTCCCGCCATGGCCGCAGCCTCAGCTCAGGTGGGACCCGACTAATTTCTGGATACCGTGGTGTGCCGCTGCTCCACTTGGGAGAAAGAAAAAGAGAGAAGCTGACTCCGCGACGCGAATGGACTCCGTGGATTTGTTATTTGTTGTTGGTTTCGTCTTCTAAGGATTAATTCTTCTGTGGAGAGCCTGGACATGAACATTTCTGCTGGCTTTTCATTCCCCTTTCCCTCTGCTGAGACTGACTGTAGCACATGTAAGTGATAGCTTGGCCGACTACAACCGTTGGTGCTGGTCTTCGGCTCAGTATAACGAAACGACTTAAAACTAATCTTGCATTGAGCTCTAGTGTTGCAGACATGCTATTGTAATAACATGGTTCTGATCACTCCAGTCTAATTTCAGTTGTTGGGCGAAATTTTATATGTGGTTTTTCTAAATTTAATCTTGAACGCATTTTTGCAGTTTTGTCTTTCTAGTCTGACCTAACTGACTCTTTTACTGCTATATCAATAACTGCGCTGTGCCCTGGAGCGGCTTAATTTTTTTGAAATCGCAATGGCACACTGCCCAGACGACTCTGACTCAGACATGGAACTTACCTCGTTACCTATGTGCCAGATAGTTGAAAATGTGACTCCTAGCCTTAGCCAACAAGTGGTGGAGTTAAGAACTGAGGTGAATAAGCTTAGTGATTGTTTACGTGACTCACTGAACATACAGCAGAGTTTACTAAGGCAGTGGGACCAACTCATAACGGGGAACTCTCCCCCTCCTGCAGTCCCACAGTCTCCTGTTTTCCCAATGGCCACATCGACACCTCATGTTCATGTGATGGACAAAACTGAACCCACCAACAGTACCAATCCGTTCCTGCCCAGCAACCCATTCCAACCTACAAATCCTTTCCTCCCATCTCACTCACTTGAACTCAGCAGCACTTCCAGAGTGATTGCGGCAGCTTTACATCACGCAAAGCTGGAGCCTCCTGTGTATGCTGGGGACGGAAAAGTGCAACCTGAGGACTGGTTAAATGCAGTTGGCACAAACAAAGCCTCATTGAACCTAACTGATGGGCAATTGCTAAACGAACTGCCACACTTTCTTGCAAAAGAGCCCGGGAAATGGTTCAAGGCACTGAGCTCCCACATCACATCATGGGCTCAATTCTGTCAACTGTTTAAGACAGTTTTTCTGCCCTCCGACAACCAAGAACGCATCCTGAGAGGAATTTTGGATCGTGTTAAGGCTCAGGGCGAGCCGCTCCCAACCTTTGTCGCCCACATGTTGAGTGAGTTTGACAAACTGAAGAGCCCCCCACCTGAAAAAGACAGAATTGACCTAATTAGTAAACATGCTCTCGAAAAATACAGAGTTGCCCTGTATGGCGTCACTTCTGTAATGGACCTGCTGCTACGTGCTCATGAGCTTCACTCAGTGCTTGGACCACAAAGACCACAGCCTGCTTTATGTAGCAAAGACAACTATAAGCCTGAACCTTACTGCTTCAAATGCTCTCAGCCAGGGTTCACTACACGCACCTACCCAAACTATAACACCCAACCTCATTTGCCACAACGAACCTCGAACACCGCTAGGCATGGCCCAGTCCAGCCATTGCCAGCACCTGGCCCCTCTGACCCTGGCCATGAAAAGGTGGAATTAAGCAGCACCACATCCCAGCCACAATACAGGCAGTCGGGAAACTACAGGGGGGGGAGGACATTTCACAGAGGCCAACCTTCCCCCAATTACTAACGGAGCCTCACACGCCCGATTCACTACAGGGTGGACACAGTCTTGGACACTTGGAAGACAATTTTTCACAAGTCCACTGGAATACCCCACTAAGAACGAAAGTGAACTTCAATGCTTCATCTGTGGATGCCACCCTCGACACGGGTGCTTCCCTCTCGGCTGTACGAACAGATCTCATTCAAGTAAATGACTCTTACCCTAGAAACACAAGTGAGTGGAATGGTCCTGCAGTTAACCTCGCCAATAATGCTCCCTGTATCCCTGTTGGTGTTATTTGGCTCAATATTGGATTCATGAACAAGAACTTTTACCAGCGTTTTGCCATAATACCAGATTTGTCCTCTCCTTTCATTCTGGGGATGGATTTTATGGCAAGAGCTTCTGTTTCTATTCACATTCCCACTAGAACAGTCTACATTGAGGACATCCCCTGCCCACTCGCAGACGATGAAGAGGACCTTCAAAATGATTACTCACATTCACCTGGAACACTGATGTCTTTGGACTTGGTTCGCTCAGACTTAACAGCCAAACTGTCTGAAGCAAGTCTCTCAGAGAACAACAAGGATGCTTTACTAAATCTGCTCAGCAAGTTTAGCTCCTTGTTTGATGGTCAACTTGGTCGAACGGCTCTCACTGAGCACGCCATAGAGACTGGCAATGCAACACCTGTCAAACTCCCACCCTATCGCACGTCACCTGCTAAGAAACGTGTGATTGAAGAACAAGTGCAACAAATGTTGAAGGACAACATCATTGAACCTTCCACAAGCCCTTGGGCAGCTCCTGTAGTCATTGTAAATAGAGCGGCCACGGAACCAAGGTTTTGTGTGGACTTTCGAGGGCTCAACCAAGTTACCCGAAAAGACTCTTATCCCCTGCCTCGTGTAGATGAGTCTTTGGACTTTCTGGCAAGAGGAAAGTTTGTCTCGACATTGGACTTAGCGCGAGGCTATTGGCAGGTTGCTGTAGCAGAGGACTCGAAGCCTAAAACTGCCTTCATCTCTCACTGCGGTCTCTTCCAGTTTCGGGTGCTGCCCTTTGGGCTCTGCAACGCACCTGCAACTTTTCAGAGACTCATGAACTCTGTGCTTGCTGGCCTCATTTACAAAACGTGCGCAGTCTACCTGGATGACATTGTTATCGCCTCACCTACCTTTGAACAGCACTTAGTGGATCTTGAGGAGGTGCTGGGCAGACTCCAGGCTGCTGGCTTGTCATTGAAGCTCAAAAAGTGCCAATTCTGCCTCGATGAATTCACCTTTCTCGGGTACCGCATCACATCATCAGGTGTTAAGCCCGATCCGGACAAAGTAAAGGCGGTTAAGGAGTTTGATACCCCAACCTCAGTGAAACACGTCCGTCAGTTCCTTGGCTTGACTGGCTATTATCGACGCTTCATTCAGAATTATGCCCGCCATGCCGAACCTCTTCACGCCATCACCAGAAAGGACAATGCTTTCCACTGGGACGACAGCTGTCGAAGGGCCATGGACACTTTGAAGGATCATGTCACATCAGCCCCGATCCTGTCATTTCCAGACTTCAACCGTCCCTTTTCCATTCACGCCGATGCATGTGACATTGGTCTTGGGGCAGTGTTGATGCAAAAGGATGACAAGGGTCGTGAGTACGTTGTGGCTTTTGCTAGTCGCTCCCTTCACAAAGCTGAACTCCCCTACTGCACTTCAGAGAAGGAGTGCCTCGCTGTGATATGGGCTCTGGAACACTTCCGCCCATATGTTGAAGGTGTTCATGTTACTATCTTCACTGACCACAACAGTCTCAGGTGGCTCATGTCTCGTCAAAACCCAACGGGCCGACTCGCCCGCTGGTCACTTCGTTTGCAGGACTTTGATTTCACAATAGTGCACAAACCTGGTGCACAGAACAAAGTTCCCGACGCACTGTCACGCAACCCTTTGCCTCTGACCTGTGACAGGCCGACTGATCTTTTACCAGATCATGCTGTTATGGGCAGCCTGGACATTCGTACTCTGCCCCCCGTCATTCTGGCTGACCGTTCACAATTGAGACAGCTGCAGTTAGACGATCATGTCACAGGTCCACTCCTCAGAGACATTGAAGCAGACTCTCTGAACAGCTCGGACAATGCCACCTTGTTACAGTATGTTGTGTATGACTCTCTTTTGTATCACAGAGAACCCAAGTCCACATGTGCTTTGCACCCTTTGAAAGAGCTGAAACTGTTTGCCCCTACTTCCATGAGAGGCACCTTGCTGGACTATTACCATGACCACCCCACAGCAGGTCACTTGGGTGTTTCTAAGACATTGGCGAGACTGCGTTTTAGGTTTTTCTGGCCCAAAATGGCAGCTGATGTGAAACGCTATGTGATTTCATGCTCAGTGTGCCAACTCACCAAGCCAAGTCAGAAAAAAGCAGCCGGTCTTATGGTTCCCATTGTCCCCCAGATACCCTGGGAGTATGTGGGTGTGGATTTTGTTGGGCCACTTCCCCGCACCCCCACTGGTAATGCTTATTTGATCGTGTTTGTTGACTATTTGACTAAATGGGTTGAAGCCAGTGCTGTCAAAGAAGCTACATCTCAGGTAGCAGCTGGTAAATTCGTCACTGACATTTTTGCTAGGCATGGTACACCCACTTACCTCATTTCTGACAGAGGGTCTCCTTTTGTGAGTGAGCTTTTTGAACATGTTGTTTCTGCCTTAGGCTCGGTGCACAGACTCACTACGGCATATCACCCTCAGACAAATGCTACTGAACGCGTCAACCGGACTCTGAAAACTGCAATCCGCGCTTATGTAGGTGATAAGCACACATCATGGGACAAGTTTCTCCCTCAGATTTGCTTTGCTCTGCCTTACCCTGAGACTCTGAGAGCCTCCCTGCAGGAAGCTCACGACCACGCCAAAGCAGCTTTGGACTATAGCCATGACAGACAAAAACATTACTATGACTTGAGACATCGACATGCTACGTTTCGTGTTGGTGACCTTGTGAGAGTTAAGACGCACCCCAGGTCAGACGCTCAGTCTAACTTTACTGCTAAACTTGCACCACTGTTTCAGGGACCATTGTGTGTATCTCAGAGACTCAGTGATGTTAATTACAGGCTCACTTGGGTGGACTCCGGTGTGGATGCAGGTGTTTATCATGTTGTGAACATGCAACCGTTCCATACCTGGGACTCTCTCACTTCCAAAGAACATGCTGTTTCATTGCCTGCTGAGAGAGAGACCGCAGAGGGTCTGAACTCTGACTCTCAGGCCCACCCTGGCCCCCCTGCAGACACTGACATTGACTCTGAGCCATTCCCCTTTGATTTACCGGACATTGACTCTTCTTCTGGTGTGGGCGCTGTTCCAGAGAGTGTTTCACCCAGATCTGTCCAGCACCCAGCTGCTGGTGGACATTACAATCTCAGGCCCAGACGTTGCCCCAGAGTTACGTCTGGCTGGAGCAACAAAAGATGGACTAATGATTTTCACACAACCAGGCTTGATCTGAAGTGAAATGTTTTGGTTAAACCTGTTTGATGCTGTCTTGTTGCATTGCTACTTTGAGTCATGATATGTAGATATTTCTGTTTGCTCTACTTAATCCAGTTTTATAGATCTTTCGTGCGTTAAGGTTCATTCTTGGCATTTACTTAGAAAAAAAAGAACAAAAGAAAAAAGTGAAAAAAACTAAGAAAACTGATTTTCCACTGTACATATTCGTCTTATTTTCACCAATTTCATTTTTAAATTGTCTTTTGCCCTGCGTGTGTGCACCAATCTTAGCTGTAACCTCTATGTATAGGGTACTGTTAGGTGTGGTGTGTGCTTTTTCAGCTGTGTACGGCTGAGGACAGCCTTTTTCTCACCAGGGGGGGACTATGTAACAGTTGCTATTGTAATGCAGTGTATCACCACATGGCGGCGCCTCCTGTCTCACGACTGGTGTCACCCCCTTTTTGTTCTTCTTCGCACTCCTCCTGTAATGGATGCTCCCGTGTGTACGCAGACTAGTGTGCTCTTTAGTAATGTGTGGTAGAGGTAGCACTTTTATTTTTGATATTGTAAATAAATGAGTACTTTTTGGAAAGTCAGAAGCTGTTGCTCATTCGCTATCCACCTGCACACCTCCGCGGCTGGCTTCATCTCCACTGCATGTTACAATATGTTGATTTTTTTCGCCTACTCATATCATAATTTTTTTACTCCTGGTTCTGTATGTTCATGTTCTGTTCTTTTGTAAACTTCATCTGTTTGTATGTTGTATACTCATTGTGTTTCAATAAAGTTCGATTTAAAAAAAGGTACGTTCTAAACGAAGCTTCAGACGTCACTGATCACGTGACTCTGGCCAAACGAATCAAGCCTCGACACGGTGCTTCTGAAGCAGCGCGTTGATCTTTCTGACACACGCACCGGAGCGTCAGCTTCAAGCGGACCATCACTACGTCTCACATCTAAAGGTGTCAAGGTAACTTTGAACTGAGTTCAGTCAATCTGGAGTTTTTCCAAGTTTTCTGTTGCTCTCTGTGAGAGAAGAGCGTTAAAGGCGGGGCTCTCCAGAGTCCAGCAAAACAGGAAACAACAGCTGGGTGTGTGTAAGTGTGCAAACCAATAGAATGCATCGTGGTGGGGGGGGCATCACGGGCAAGAAAAAAATAAAATAATCGGTCGTACCCATGCTTCCCCGACGTCATGCCAGCGCATATTGGGAAATTCGTAGGCACCGATCTGTTTTCTATCAGCCATTTGCTGGGCGTAAGGGCGCCCTCCGTTTGCGAGGTGCACCTGCTGCTGGCGGCACAGGGAGGAGAGGGCGGGGCGGCGGGGAGTCTCTGGCTGGCTGGAGCGGCATCTAATAACCAACTCACAAAATAAAAACAACACAACAAACAGATATTATGATACAGACTTATAATCTGCACCGATGTTTTTTCTAAATTCTATAAAGTGAGTGCGAGAGCCCTCGGTGCGCCTGCGCACTGCTGAAGTCAAAGTAAACTTTATTTTCATCTCCGCTACAGACAGTCCAGCATATAGAGAGACGAGACGACGAGGCTGCAGTTACAGCGGTGCAAGTAAACAAACAATAAATACAGTGGGGCAAAAAAGTATTTAGTCAGCCACCGATTGTGCAAGTTCCCCCACTTAAAATGATGACAGAGGTCAGTAATTTGCACCAGAGGTACACTTCAACTGTGAGAGACAGAATTAAAAAAAAAAATCCATGAATTCACATGGTAGGATTTGTAAAGAATTTATTCGTAAATTAGGGTGGAAAATAAGTATTTGGTCACCTCAAACATGGAAAATCTCTGGCTCTCACAGACCTGTAACGTCTTCTGTAAGACCCTTTTCTGTCCCCCACTCGTTACCTGTATGAATGGCACCTGTTTGAACTCAGCATCTGTATAAAAGACACCTGTCCACAGCCTCAAACAGTCAGACTCCAAACTCTGCCATGGCCAAGACCAAAGAGCTTTCGAAGGACACCAGGAAAAGTATTGTAGACCTGCACCAGACTGGGAAGAGTGAATCCACAATAGGCAAGCAGCTTGGTGTGAAAAAATCAACTGTGGGAGCAATCATCAGAAAATGGAATACATACAAGACCACTGATAATCTCCCACGGTCTGCGGCTCCACGCAAGATCTCATCCCGTGGGGTCAAAATGATCATGAGAACGGTGAGCAAAGATCCCAGAACCACACGGGGGGACCTGGTGAATGACCTGCAGAGAGCTGGGACCAAAGTAACAAAGGTCACCATCAGTAACACACTACAACGGCAGGGAATCAAATCCCGCAGTGCCAGACGTGTTCCGCTGCTGAAGCCAGTGCATGTCCAGGCCCGTCTGAAGTTTGCCAGAGAGCACATGGATGATACAGCAGAGGATTGGGAGAATGTCATGTGGTCAGATGAAACCAAAGTAGAACTTTTTGGTATAAACTCAACTCGTCGTGTTTGGAGGATGAAGAATACTGAGTTGCATCCCAAGAACACCATACCTACTGTGAAGCATGGGGGTGGAAACATCATGCTATGGGGCAGTTTTTCTGCCAAGGGGACAGGACGACTGATCCGTGTCAAGGACAGAATGAATGGGGCCATGTATCGTGAGATTTTGAGCCAAAACCTCCTCCCATCAGTGAGAACTTTGAAGATGAAACGAGGCTGGGTCTTCCAACATGACAATGATCCAAAACACACCGCCCGGGCAACAAAGGAGTGGCTCCGTAAGAAGCATTTGAAAGTCCTGGAGTGGCCTAGCCAGTCTCCAGACCTCAACCCCATAGAAAATCTGTGGCGGGAGTTGAAAGTCCGTGTTGCTCGGCGACAGCCCCAAAACATCACTGCTCTCGAGAAGATCTGCATGGAGGAATGGGCCAAAATACCAGCTACTGTGTGTGCAAACCTGGTAAAGACCTATAGTAAACGTTTGACCTCTGTTATTGCCAACAAAGGTTATGTTACAAAGTATTGAGTTGTATTTTTGTTATTGACCAAATACTTATTTTCCACCCTGATTTACGAATAAATTCTTTACAAATCCTACCATGTGAATTCATGGATTTTTTTTTTTCACATTCTGTCTCTCACAGTTGAAGTGTACCTCTGGTGCAAATTACTGACCTCTGTCATCATTTTAGGTGGAGGAACTTGCACAATCGGTGGCTGACTAAATACTTTTTTGCCCCACTGTATAAGAAGAGTAAGAAAATAAATCTACACTTTAGGACTCGGGGTAAAGGATCAATAACAATTTAAATTTATAATTTACAGTTTGATGATTTAAAGTCTCACACAACCCGTCAAAAGGGGCGGGGCCGGCTGCTTCCAAGTAGAGCGCATTTCATTTATAATGATGTAAATCCAAGCCCATCATGGATTCACGATCTGAATCCTGGGTTGTGTGAAATCCCAGAAATCAACCTTAGACAAAGTGAATCTGTGAACTAAGGTGTAGGTCTGTTAGGTTAATTGTGCTGATCCTCGGGTTGGGGGATTTGTGTTTGTACTGGAGCGCAAAATTCAAACCAATGGAAGATGGACAACAAAAGTTCAAAGCCATCAGGTGCTCAGGTTAGAAAAAAGAGAAAAGATGCAGGTAAGCAGACGTGTGATTGGATAATGGCGGCTCATCCTGAACCAATCAGACTAAACTCCAAACAATACATTATGTTACAGATTTTAATATTAATTAGTCATTGTTACTTGTTGATTTGTCCTTTTCTCATTGTGTGACGAATTATGACGACTGTTTGGTAGCTGTTATTGTCTCTCTCTCTCTCTTCATGTGTGTTTCTCTGGTGAAACAATAGTTTTGTGTTAATGTTAGGGCTGCACGATTTTGCATAAAATGAGAATCACGATTTTTTGGCTTAGAATTGAGATCATGATTCTCTCATAACAATAAATAAACATAAAACAACAAATGTCTCACGTTTTGTTGTTGCAGCAAAATGTTGTCCTGCTTGAAATTCCGTCTCCACCGTTGCTCGACGCTGCGTGTACAGAGCAGGTAGTGCGACAATAGAAAAATAGTTGCGGGACGGCACTGTGTAGCGTTTGTCTAGGGTGTTGATCGTTTTCCTAAATCCCTCGTTTTGCGCAGTGTTGATGGAGCCATATCTTTGGTCAGGTGATAAGTGATAGCCTCCGTGATGTCTTTGTGCCTGCGGGAGTTCGACGTGTATAGGGAAGCGCTGTATAAGGTTCCCGTTATTGATGTTTGGGTGGTTGACCGGGACGGATTTTCTCCTGTCACTTTCTCGTCATCCCTGACGTGCCCTCCGTTGTTTTTTCCCTGCTAATTTTAGCATCACACGGCACAGCTTCTGTATCACGTGGTATAAGGCTCCGCCCTTGTCATTTGTTGAGCAGGAAGAGTGAGCGCTTGTTTTCATGCAGAGTATGTCCCGGATCAAAATGTGAAGTTTTACAAATCACCACTTCTTTAGTGAATATCATTTCAGTCTCAGACAATCTCGTTTCTCTTACAGAGGTTGAATGCACCTTCTGCGGATGGCGGTACCACACAGTGTGCGTGGACTTCCCCTGCACAGAAGGCAACTACAAATGCTGTGAATGCTAAATAAACAGAAACAAATGATCCCTGTTGTCTTTGCTTGATGATTGGTTTGAGTCTTGACAATCCACATTGCTGGCGTTGCATCTTTCAATGCCAGCAATGGCAGGTATCAGTGCTCAAACCTTTTGTGTTTGTTTCCAACAAGTTGCCCACCTCGGGAAACAAAAATGTGTTCTTTTACTTGTCAGATGAACATATGAGACACTTTGACTCTTCAGTGCAGTGTGGAGCCTAACAAAGATCTGTTTTGTGTCCCAGCTGATCAGCAGGAGGAGGAGAGTCTGACGGAGCAGCAGAGGAACATTTTCAGCTACTTGGACTCAGCTCAGCCACTACAGAGGAAACAATGAGCTCAACACAGAAGGTGACAGACAGAGCAGGACCATATGACCAAAGATATTTATCACCATATACATTTGAACATTTGCCATAACGATGTAGCTGACGATAGAATTGACAGCAGACAAAATACTTTACAGCTGCACAACTTTATTAAAAACCCATCAATGTATTTTCACTGAAACAAGCAGCTGTTGTTTATGTGCATTAAAGTTATATAAAAATGTAACAGTGCAAATGCAAATTCCTCGCTGACAGTTTAACCAAAAGGCGTTTCCAGTGGAAACTGGCCGACACATCCTGAGCATAACCATGTATAACATCCACTAAACTTCAGAAGAGGTTATACAGTCGTGGCCAAAAGGTTTGAGAATTGCATAAATATTGGAACCTGGAGAAGTTGCTGCTTAAGTTTTTATAATAGCATTTTGCCTGCACTCCAGAATGTTATGAGGAGTGATCAGATGAACTGCATCGTCCTTCTTTGCCATGAAAACGAACTTAATCCCCAAAAAGCCTTACCACTGCATTTCATTGCTGTCATCAAAGGACCTGCTGAGACCATTTCAGTGATCGTCTTCTTAACTCAGGTGAGAATGTTGGCGAGCACGAGGCTGGAGATCATCATGGCTCCCGATTCAGGTTCTGCAGCTTTAAAGTCCTCAAGGGCCGCGTACTCAAAGACCGCTAAGGCCGAAGTGCGAGGCTCGTAGGCTCGTGAAATGGGATGTCTAGCCTCCGTCGCGCTTCCCGGGTTGCCTAGCAACCATGATACAGCTGGAAACGTTTCATACAGCTTTGTTTGACAGAAATGAAGGAGAACATATTTAGTTCATTTGTTTCTTTTTATTTTATTTTATTTTATTTTTTGTGTCCCGTTTGGATCTTTAGCCATCAGAATTGTTGTCTTGAGGCCAAGAAAGATGCCAAGCGGATTTATTTTACCAAGTGGATCATCATGGCCTTGCCATATTGGTCCATTTGATTGACCTTTATTATAATTATGAATTTATTTTATTTTCAGTTGCTACAAACGGGACAGACATGACTGTGGGATAGGACAGGGGGAAAGAATGAAAGAAAGAGAGGGAGAGAAAGAAAACCAAAGGGGAGAAGAGACGGTGAGAGGGGGGGGAAGAAAGAAAAAAAAAAACACCTGGGTCACCTGTATGGAGAAAAAAAACAGAAGAGAAAGCAAACAACAAAGAGCAACATAATAAAAACAGCACCATCACAATAAACTAGCTAACAGTAGATAACAGTAGATACTAAATAATAAACGATATTGTGCAGCACGCAAGATAGACAGCGCACAGTGTGCTTTGAGGCAGCAGCCAAGAAAGCTGTAGTCCGCGTCTGTGAACACCTGTGTGTACACCTGTGTGCATACCTGTGTGGATCAGCATGCTTGCAGTCCAAAGGTTTCTCCATGTAACGATCTGCTAGGGAGTGTGGGGAGCCACAGCCCCGTCCACCAGGGTATGAAGCAGGTATGGAGGAGATCCAGGCCCCAGACATCCAGAGGCCCCAGAGTACGAGGACCCGAGGAGGACCACCAAAGGGGGGAGGAACCGTGCCACCCTCCTGGGAAGAGCTGAGTAGAGCCCCAAAGGAGAGGTCACCCCGCAGCTACGGAGCAGAGGCCAGAGGGGGTTGCAGTGGCGTGCCCGCGGGCTCTGCCGGCAGCCAGCTGTGCCAGAGAGGACCGAGCTTCAGGCCCAGAGGCCTGAGGGCATCCCAACCCCCGGGAAGGAGCCCAGCCGGGCCACAGGCGCCAGGCCCCGCCAATCGGCCACCAGGAGTGAGCCGGTACATACATGAGCGCCCAGCCCTAGTGGACAAGAACCACTAACACACCAATGTCTGAGGGCATCAGCCACCGGCAGGGAGTGTGGTGAGGGGAGATAGGCCTCCGTACTTTAGAGGGCCTGAGATGAACCCAGAGAGGTGGAGTCTAAGACCCAACCTGACATATAGACACAGACGTGCATTCCCACCCCATATGCACCACCAAATACTCGGCACTCACCCAACGTGTAGACAGACACAAATAGACACTGCACAGACAGTCGCACTCCCCAAACATACTCTATATCCCAGGTCCAGGTACCCCCGCCCTCAGAGGGGCAAGCCGCACCTAGACCCAGGAGATGTAACCCTTCTCTCTGGGGTGGAGGCAAGCGGACCACCTCCTTATCTGCAGTAGCAGGGAGGCCCCGCATCCCAGACCCCAGTCTGAAAGCCAGCCCTGACGGCTAACAGAACCGGGGTGAGTGAAGACCTCACTCATTTGTTTCTACATGAGCTCTGTGTGATTTGATGAGTATCTGAGGCTGAGACCACAGGACTGTGAAACATGATTGTTGGGCTTCATTTCTGTGCTGAACAGTTGTTTAAGATTAGCTGTAAATAACAATTAGCTGATGTTGTTCATGAGACTGAACTCATCTCACTGTGGTAATGTAAATATAATATGGCCAATATTATAGTTATTATATTAATCACTTCACTCACAGACAAGTATCTGTGACAGTGTGTATACAGATGTATCATATATAAGAGACAAATATTGTTCCTTCAGTATGTTGGCATTATTACATTTGGCTCAATGCTTATATGTGTAAAAAGCAAATGTAGGAGCTGTGATAACTGTGTCTGATAGAATGAAGAGTAGACTGATATATGAAATATATAGAGGTTTTATATAAATAGTGTCAAGTCAAACCGAGTAGGAGGTGGAGAGCCCTGAGGAAAAAAAAGTAAACGTGACAGACTGGAGGGCGGAACTAATCTTGTGTCTGGGTTTCTGTCGGGAAGGAAAAAGAAGGCGAACTGGGGAGCAACAGGAAGTTGCCACTTTCGGGAAAAGCCCAGCATAATTCTTTCAATAAGTTGTTGCCAACATGAATATTGTGTGGAACTGAAGTATCTACAAAGCCAGGGAGGCAGCCGGTAAGGGAATGGTTGCTGACTATGGTAAAAGACTTTGAAGCGAGTTGCTAAAGAATCGCGGCTGCCGCTAGCTTACGTAGCATTAGCACTGTGCCGTGAGTTGGTTGCCTGTTTACGAGCGGCACCATTGTTTATTGTTGGTCTGCATATGGAAGACTGTTAATGCTTGCATATGGTTAAGAGAAGCTGGTTATAAATACTATTGTTATTGCTCAAGTTCTAATGCAGATTGATTATTTAATTTAGCACTTTAATAGAAAGCAGTATTTCTCAAGGTGTATGTACAATTGCTAGTGAATTACATAATTTGAGCATTTAAAAATACTCAAGTAAATATTGTACTACAAAGCTTGCGCACTGCATTGATGTGTTTAAAAAAGAAAATGTGTTTGGGATTGTTTACAATATTTGCAGATGTGTGATAACAAACATAATTTGTATTTTGGTTTTTTGGTTTGTATTTAAAGGTTTTTCACCTATGGCTGACTGTGGCCGAAAAGAAGATTAAAGAAAAGGAAAACAAAAGATCTGCCTGGTCATTGAGTGAAACCCAGTTAAACACCTGTGGTAGATGCATCAATCCCTTTCAAGCGGGGAAGCTGCACAAACTTAGAGAGCTTGACAAATAGAGTGATGTGTATATATAAATAGAGGTTTTATGGAGATGCCATCCTTGTGTTTTAGTGGCAAATAAATTTGGCAGTCATCGGCATAACAATGAAATGAGATCCCATGCCTTCTAAGGATAGAACCCAGAGGCAATAGATACAGTGAAAAGAGCAGTGGCCCTAAAATTGAGCCCTGTGGGACGCCGCATGACAGAGGAGCAGAAGACGATTCGTAACCGAGAAGGCTGACAGAGAAATATTATTATTATTATTATTATTATTATTATTATTATTATTATTATTATTGATTGCTTATATTTGAACAATTGTGAAACCTCACTGTGGATGTAAGAGTGAAATTATGTGGATATCTTGAATCCACTTTATTGTGTAATATTTTATGTGAGTATTTGACGGAAGACGAGCAACATCTGTTGTGGAAGCTAACGGGGTTCCTTTAGAATAAACAAACATAGGATTTATTATCACTGAATAATTCTGTATAAATCTATACAAATTATAGAAATATGTAATAGGAAACAACAAAATAATCTAAATTATAAAATTGTGTGTGTGTGTGTGTGTGCGCATGATTTTAGTGTTTAAACAGTCATGAATTATCTTTAACAGCAGGTTGGATGTAATGTGTTAGAACTACCAGCAGGTGGGGATAAGAGACCTTTAAGGTGTTTGGTGCCACGCTCCACCTTCAGGTTTAAAACTAGTGTTAATGGAGTTTGAAGGTTGAGTTTGTTCCACGACTGCATTTCACTCACTGCCTCTGTTTGTATCTCTGTCACTGCAGGACCAACATGGAGCCAGAAGTCAGCGCTCTCAGGAGGCCGACAAACCTCACAGAAGAAAGGGAGAGAAAAAACACACCTGTGACGAGTGTGGGAAGGGTTTTACTGTGAGGGCTAATCTAAAACAGCATCAGGTCATCCACACTGGAGAGAGACCGTTCAGCTGTGACTTGTGTGGAAAGTCTTTTCCCTGGATGCGTTGCCTAAAACAACACCAACTCATCCACAGTGGAGTTAAAGCGTACAGCTGTGATCAGTGTGGCAGAGCTTTTACTCACAGTAGCAGCTTACAGAGTCATCTAGTTACCCACTCTGGAATTAAGCCATACAGCTGTGATCAGTGTGGCAGAGCTTTTACTCAAAGTAGCAGCTTACAGAGTCATCTAGTTACCCACTCTGGAATTAAGGCATACAGCTGTGATCAGTGTGGCAGAGCTTTTACTCACAGTGGCAGCTTACAGAAGCATCTAGTTACCCACTCTGGAATTAAGCCATACAGCTGTGACGAGTGTGGGAAGGGTTTTACTGGGAAGGCTTCACTAAAACAGCATCAGGTCATCCACACTGGAGAGAGACCGTTCAGCTGTGACTTGTGTGGAAAGTCTTTTTCCTGGAAGCGTTGCCTAAAACAACACCAACTCATCCACAGTGGAGTTAAAAAGTACAGCTGTGATCAGTGTGGCAGAGCTTTTACTCACAGTAGCCACTTACAGAGGCATCTAGTTACCCACTCTGGAATTAAGGCATACAGCTGTGATCAGTGTGGCAGAGCTTTTACTCACAGTAGCAGCTTACAGAGTCATCTAGTTACCCACTCTGGAATTAAGGCATACAGCTGTGATGAGTGTGGGATGGAGTTTACTCTGAAGGCTTCACTAAAACATCATCAGGTCATCCACACTGGAGAGAGACCGTTCAGCTGTGACTTGTGTGGAAAGTCTTTTTCCTTGAAGGATTCCCTAAAAAGACACCAGCTCATCCACAGTGGAGTTAAAGCGTACAGCTGTGATCAGTGTGGCAGAGCTTTTACTCGTAGTAGCACCTTACAGAACCATCTAGTTACCCACTCTGGAATTAAGGCATACAGCTGTGACATCTGTGGAAAAACTTTCAACCGGAGAGGGAACCGAAATACACACCTACGCATTCACACCAGACATGATGTGTACTGCTGTGAACAGTGTGGCAAACAGTTTACAACAGACGCACACCTACAACAACACATGTTTACTCACACTGAGGAGAGGCCTTATCAATGTGACCTGTGTGAGAAGACTTTTAAAGCTCCACGTCACCTGAGACGACACCAACAGATCCACACCAGAAAGAGACTCTACAAGTGCAGCTACTGTGAGGTATGTATTTATATTGTTATCTTGTCATTTTAGCCTGACTGTTTGGAACAACTCTGCTCATTAAACTGTGTTAGCATGTTAGCAATTCTACTGCATGGAAAAGCAGCTCTGAGTGATTATTCAGATTTTCCTTTCAGTTATGATTTTAGTATTACTGTAGTATTATGGTGGTAGTATTGTAGTTATTGCAGCCCAGTAAACTGAGTGTGTTAACTGAAACAGTCAAATGTAGTTGGACGTCTGCAGAGATGCTCTTTATTTCAGGCAACGTTCAGGATACAAATGTTGAAGGACTGACTTACACTGTCTTTGTGTCTTTGTTTAGAAGCAGAGCGACACAGATGGATCCAGTTCTCAACCCTGTCATCACTGTGGTGGTGGGAAAGACTTTCATTGTGACCTCTGTGGAAAAACTTTCAGTCAGCAAAAGACCCTAAAAGTACATCAAAGTAGACACACTGGAGACAAACTGAAATACTGCAAAGAATGTGGGAGAAGCTTCACCACACCAAGTGAGTTAAAACGACATGAACTGATTCACAGTGGGGTTAAAAAGCACCTCTGTGATCAGTGTGGGTCATCCTTCACCACTGAAGGTCAGCTTAAATCACACAAAGGAGTCCACACAGGAGAGAAACCACACAAGTGCAGACACTGTGAGAGAAGCTTCTCACAGTCAGGTAATCGTAACATTCATGAACGTGGACACATGGAAGGAAACTACATCTGTGACCAGTGTGACAAGAGCTTCAGGAATCTCAGTTCATACTCTGCACACAAACGATCCCACGTTACTAATAAACTGTTTCACTGTTACCAATGTGCCCAAACATTCACCTCATTGTCTGCTCTGTGCAAACATCAGCGCGATCACTCAGGGCTGAAATCACTCCCATCACTGGATCACAGTGAATCTGAAGACACAGAAAGATCCTCTGGTTTCTGTGTCAGACTCAAAAAGCTTGAGATCAGGCTCCACAGAGTTCAGATAGAATCATTTAAACTTGTGTTGAACTGAACTGGTTGCTGGGCTGAACTTCTACATAATACAGATCTACATGGGATCTTCTTTTCTGTTGTTTTACTGAGTCAGTTTTGTCCTTTTTTCTCTGTCCTGGTTTTGCTCGTCTGTAAATGATTGAAACTCAGTCAAATAGTTCATTGTTCTCCAGCAAAACGTTTTGGAAACTCATGTTTAACCTTTAAAACTCTGACATGTTTTAGCACACAAGGCTTCATCGGGGAGTTCACTCATGATTGGACCATGAGAACAAAGGTTTTTAGTTCTTTCAAAGAGAGTCTTGGAGATGTTTGATGTTTCTGTTTTTCTGAAACCACCTGAAAGAAAAACAATTTTTCTTGCTTTATGTAGTGTGGAAGTTTTTAATGTTTCTTCATCTGTGATGTTCTTGAATGTGTTCACGTGAAGATGGTACAAATAAACTGTCCTTTCAGCTTTAGCTCCTAATTTATTCATTATTTATGGATGTAGCACAGCAGCCGTCTCTTGATTAACACATGGAGGGCTCGGGATCTGATGGTGTCGTCTCCCTAATTTGCCCACTCAGTAAATCTCACTCATGGCCAAGAAATTGAAATAAACCTTGTTTCCCTGCTGGATAGTGATCCACTGTAACTCTGCTCCTCCTTCCTGTTTAGGATTTCTGTGGCTGAAGTAAAATTCCCTCCATCCATCACTTATCCCAGCTAACCCAAAGTGAAATAAAGTTTTGCTGGTCTTAAAAAAGCATTACAATAATGGGCATTACCAATGCAAACTGAATGATACAGAAGATGAAAGAAGAGACTTTGATCAGTTAATAAAGCTCATGATCTGGATTCATTGTGGCTGCTACACAGATACTTCTGGGTCACTTCTCTCAGTTAGGAACCTTCCTCACCAAACTGACTGTTGGACCACACCCCTGGTTTCATGAGAAATTGTTTCAGCCATGATTTCTCTTCCTGTATTTCAGAGTAAAGACTGAAGTGACAAATGGAAGCATGTTTAAAAACACAATGTGAGAGAGACGTTGAGGTCCTTAGAAGTTACCCTGGGTTTTTCTGTCACCCTGCTAGATGTTACACACCTTGTTATTGGACTGATTTCTACTGCTGGACTACTCCTGCGGAGAGTAACAATACTCTTACTAATTAGCTCCCTTTCACACCTTTGGGGATATTTATTTTTGTGTTTGCAGCGCTGTGAGCCAGAACAGCGAGAGAAAAATCTGCAACAGCGACGAGCCGAATGCTTACGTGAATCGCAGCAGCTGCACATGTGCTACGCTGAATTAGAGGATATCTTTGCTCTGGATTTCTATTTCTACTTTTTCATTTCTATATGATTCTTCTTGCATCTAAACAAAGATGATTCAATTTGCTAAATGTTGATGGCTCTTCGTGCTCAGGTGTAAATGAGACGTAATATTTGCTCTTGGTTTGGTTCTCCTGTACAGAACCTTGCAGTACAACAGAAACCTAAAAACATTATTTGTAGTTGTTATTCTTAGTTGTTCTGCTGCCTAAATACCACAGGGTCTGATTATGAAGTTATTGAGCTGCACATACTTTACGACCTGCTTAAGTTCGAGGTCACAGCGTCTGTAGAGCAGCTGGAACATAATGAAGTCTACAAGGTTAAAGTTTTCTCTTCAGTTATTGTTCTTTCTGCTGCTTGGTTTGATGGAGCTGAGAGCTTTTGTTTTTATTATTGTTATTATAATTATCATTAATATTTTACTCTCTAGAAGCTTTAAAATAGTGTTTGTGTTTGAAAACATTGATTTAAGAATTGAACAGAAACATCTGTCCTTCTGAAAATCGCCCAAAGGCACGGAGACAAAGTCAAAGGATGCAACCTGTAACTTTCTCTTCCTTCATGTCAGGACCATCATCCATGATTTATATAAAATGCATATAGCAACAGTAGCACTTTAGTTTGGACTTTATGATTTCTGTAACTGGAAAATATTATTTTGTTTAAAGACAGAAGTGACCGCATAGTTGCAACATCAAAGGGAAATATTAATTAATTAGCATCAAGTATATTTGTTGCTTAAGCGTTTGCACTATAACTTAAGTAGGATTATAACTTTTAAGGAAGGAAAGATTTCAGATATTTAGTTCACTGCTTCAGTTATTTTATATGAAATTAAAACATTTACGTTGGTCAAATATGATGCTCTAAATCAAATAAAAGTTTGAAAATAAATGATGTATTTTTAAATGCTGCAACAAATGTTCACAAAAAGTAACTATAATTAAAACCAGTTAAACAAAATCAAATGTTTGAATCATGCTTAACCAAATGCCAGGCTGGAGAGCTGAACCTAAAGTATACGTAGAAAGATTTCAACATGTGAGCAGTTTTTAATGTTTTTATCACATATAAATGTCACAGCAGTGGGTCCTGGCCCAATGCTTTGTGTTTTTGGTTTTCTTTGACTCTTGTTTTTCTTGGTTTTTGTTCTTCTTATTTATCAGGCTCTCAGTAATCTTAGTTCTCCCTCCCTCAGTGTTCATTTCAGCCTGTGTTTAGTTTCTGTTCCCGTGTCCCACGTTTCATCGTTTCATGTCGAATCAGCCCTGTCTCTCTGTTTCCTGTGTCTCCCCAGTCAGCCCCGCCTCCCTCGGGCACTCATGTGTGATACAGAGTAATAAACCTGACTACATTTGCTACACTCTCCTTATTACCTGTTACTTTAAAATTCATACACTAATTATGTCTGCCCATCTCTCTAATGTGAAGGTCAAAGGTCAACATCCCAGTGACATAAGAATAATCCCAAAGGGGCAAAGGCAGCGGTTAATTTAGCACATTTAGCATTAAGGGTACAGCAAGGATATACTTTTACTTATTGTGGCAGGGGTGTGGTCTCTGGCCTGCTGCAGTGGAGGCTGGTGGCGGGACGTTGGACGGCACAGGTGAGGGTGATGGAGCTCATGACTCTCCCCTTTATAGTGACGGAGGAGACTGGCGTGGGGGAAGCGTGTAGTGGAGGAAGCCGAGGAGAGAGCTGGTTTCTGGCTACAAAGACGGCGTCAAACCAGAAAAGATTGCTTGTGGTCAAATGTCAAAGGAGCTTGCAAAGAAAAGCGTCTGGACTTCTTTAAGTTACTTGAAGACGTTTCACCTCTCATCCGAGAAGCTTCTTCAGTTCTAAGGTCAAATGGTGGAGAGTCCCAGATATAAACCTAGTGGGAGTGACCCCCCACAGAGGGACAAAAGGACCCCCTGATGATCCTCTAATCGCCTGAGCCAAGGTGTGAAACTGGGTGTGGGCCCCAATCAGCCAGAGTTTCGGGTGTGTTCATTGTGAAACCTGGCCCCACCTTATCATGCGAATTCCTGAGATCAGATGGCCCAGGATGTGAGTGGACGTTAAGGCGTCTGGGAAGGGATCTCAAAACTGGATTATTGACGGCAGAGAGTTGATGTCGTAAACTCCGCCTCTGTTCAAAGATGGTCGCTCACAGTGGACATAGATGCTTCTTTCACTCCTCTTTCAAACCATCTGTCCTCTCCGTCCAAAATGTGAACATTGGCATCCTCGAAAGAGTGTCCTTTATCCTTAAGATGCAGATGGACTGCTGAGTCTTGCCATGCGCTTGTGAAGTGGCTGTTTGGTCTCTCCAATGTAGAGGTCTGGGCATTCCTCGCTGCACTGTAGAGCATACACCACATTGTTAAGTCTGTGTTTTGGCTTTTTGTCTTTCGGGTGAACCAGTTTCTGTCTGAGCGTGTTGCTGGGTCTGAAATACACCAGGATGTCATGCTTGGAGAAAACTCTCCTGAGTTTTTCTGATACTCCGGCTACATAGAGGATGACAATGTTGTTGCATCTGTACTTCGTATCCTCCCTCGCTGGTGTCTGATCTTCTTTTCTGTGCCTCTTTGCTGACAGAGGCTCCTTTGACTACGATGACCTGGATGACTGAGAACCTTCACAGACACTTGTGGTCAAATAATGTGTTTTGCAGCACGCAGGACAGACAGCGCACAATGTGCTTTGAAGTAGCAGCCAAGAAAGGTGTAATTTAAGTCTACGAACAGTGAACACCCGTGTGCACACCTGTGTGGCTTGTATTCAAATGGTTTCCACATGTAATGGTCTGCAAGAGGATGTAGCGAGCCATAGCCCCGTCCCCCAGGGCATGAAACAGGCATGGAGGAGATCCAGGCCCCAGAGTGCGAGAGCCCAAGGAGGACCACCGGAGGGGCATCTGTGCCACCCTCATGGGAAGGGCTGAGGATCCCCAGACGAGGCATCACCCAGTAGCCACCGAGCAGAAGCTAGAGGGGGCTGCACCGGCGTGCCCAACGGCTCCGCCGGCAGCCAGCTGTGCCAGAGTGAACCGAGCCGCAGGCCCAGAGGCTGGAGGCCCGAGGGCCCCCTGCACCCCGGAGGAGGCCTGACCGAGCAACAGGCGCCAGGCCCCGCCAGGTAGCCACCGGGAGTGAGCTGGTACATACCTGAGTGCCCAGCCCCGGACACCAAGAACCACCAATGCACCGACCCCTGAGGGCATCAGTCACCAGCAGAGAGTGTGGTGAGGGGAGATAGGCCTTGGAGGGCCTGGGAGTTCCCAGAGAAGTGGAGTCTAAGACCCGACCTGACATATAGACACAGACAAACAGGCACACACAGACACAAACATGCATTCCCACCCTCATGCACACATATACAAACATTCAGCACTCACCCAACGTAAGGACTGACATAAATGGACATGTACACACAATCACACTCCCCAAACATACTCTATACCCCGGGTCCAGGTACCCTCGCCCCCAGAGGGGGAAACAGAACCCAGACCCAAGAGATGTTACCCTTCCCCCTGGGGTGGAGGCAAGCAGACCGTCCCAGGCTCCGCAGCAGCAGGGAGGCCAATCGGACAGCCAACATCTCCTCCCAGCCCCCCCGCCCCAATGGCTAGCAGAGAACGGGGGTGTGTGAAGACCCCATACCTCCCTCCTCCCGCTCATGTGTAGTGTTGCTGCGTGTTTGTCTAAAGTGCATTTAAAACTAAAAAATGGTGCTGCTGCCAGAGAGCAGCAGGTGTTAGCATGGCCCCTCCCGAGAACCCTCAATGTCTACATGGATTTAAAATTGAGAGGTGGGCACCAGCGCCAGAGGTAGGTTTGAGTACACAGACCGTCCACTGGACGCCGTTAACGTGCCCACCCTCAAGGCCCTATATATATGTGTGTGTTATGAGAGTGTAAGTAATGTGGATGTCTAAGTTGTGAGATAAAATTGAGGCACAGGTGGCCAGAAGGGGAAAGAGGGGAGGGGGGGGGGGATGTCTCACCTGCACCCCTGTGACACACCTGCACCCCAAGGCCCTACCTGTGTGGGTGAGTGTGGTGGAGCGGGAAGAGGGAGGTAGCCGGGGATGGGGAGGAAAAGGAGGGAGGGGAGGATGCCCCTCCCTAGGGCCAGCTCCCCCGCTGACCCCAGTAGGCACCCCCGTCCTCTGGTACCCACCAAGGCAAGGGAGCCCAGGTCCATCCAGACCGGGGCCTACGGTAGCACTGCCAAGCCCCACAGGACCCGGGGCAGCCCACCCTACCCACCGCAGAGGAAACTGTACCCACCCCAAAATGAACATATTTCAAGTAAACAGCTGGACTGATCAGGTCCAAACACAGAGTGATAAACTTGTCAAACAGCTGTCATATCTTTATATAGAAGCTCTTTATAAATGCTGCTCACTGCAGTCTGTTTACTAATAATGTCAAAGTGTTAGAAACACAGAAACATCAGAATGGTCTTTGTTGACAGAAACCTGTCTGGGATCCTTTGTTGTTCTTTTGATGCAGAGTTACATTATAAATATAAAGAGTTATTTCAGAGTCTCATCAGTTTTCCTGCATGTCTTTATTTAACACATCAGCAGGGCTGAAGCTCTCATGTTAAACACACACTGATCTATGGACACGTTCATGTGTTTCTAACAGAACCAGGCTGTTATCAGCCTGCACTAACATTATGTCACACACACTGAATGTAACAGTGACAGTTTACATCATCACACAATCAGCTGTGATTGTTTCACTGTCATCAAACGAGTCAACAGGAAGTAGAATCAATAGAAACCAATCATTTACTGACAGCATGTCTGATGGAAATAAGTGCAGATTATGTATGAAGTCTAACTGCACACAGTAACTGTGTTACAATAAGGACTTAACAGCGCCCTCTGCTGGAGTGTTTCACACTGAGAGCAGCTTTCCTCTGAATTCAGTGAGGTTATGACTGAAATTATTGGTTTAGTCGGTTTTATAAAGACCAGACCAGTAAAAACAAGAGTGTCTCTGCTGTCTGTGAGGAGATGGAGCCGAACATCAAGCTGTGCTGTTTCACAGTGAAGCCAGGCGGCTGTCACCAGGAAAAGTCTTGTCCTGAGTTTTTGAGCTCAGAGAGCAGATCAGATGTTTTTGGAGCAGGAGCACAAGTATGAAGTCGCAGAGTTAGTGATGAGAGCTTCCTGGCAAAACTGGCCTACCTGAGTGACATATTTGGAAATGAAGTAAATCTACAGCTTCAAGGGAAAGATGAAAACCTCCCTCAGGTCACAAGATCAGCTCTGTCACTGAAAGCTTGCAGTGTGGGGCAGGAGACTCGATGAAGGAGACACAGATTCATTGGAGAACCTGCATGAATTTGTTGACACTACTGACGATGATGCCGCCTCAGTGACTCCATATATCAAGCAGCATATTTCATCACTGATGGGATACTTTTAAAAGGACTTTCATGAAAACAGTTCCCAGCATGACCAGCTCCAACTGGTTTCAGCTTTGCAGAGCAGAACCAGTTCATTGACGTCTGACTCCACACTGAGACTGCAGTTCACATCACAGACACTGAGTGGATTCTGGCTGAGTGTAGAGAAGCAGTATCCACTCTGAGGGCAGCAGGCTCTGGGCGTTCTTCTTCCTTTAGTCTCATCTTTGTGAGGCTTCTCTGCTGCTGCTGCAGACCAAGTCCAGGTCCCAGCTAAACACTGAGCAGGAGCTGAGAGCTGCAGGATCCTGCTTCAAAGCTGCTTTGAAAAGCTGTGCACTGCAAAACGTGCTCGTCGGAGCCATTAATGCTGACTTTGTTATTTTGATCAAAGAAAGAAATCAGCACAAACTGTTTGATTCGTTTTTGTTTTGTAGGTTAAAGTGTTTCATATATTGTGCTCCTGAGTTAATGTTGCTGATCAGTTTGAATTCATTTTGATTGTTTATGGAGTTTATTTCATTTTATGTTTCAGTATCAAACGGTTCAAATGTTTATAGTTTTAGTAAGGATTTCTTTTTTATTGAAGGTAAATTGTTGCACTTTACATTGTTTCCATCTAAAAGTGTTACATTGTTTCTCTTCCAAACTAAAAAGTGTTTCTGCTGCAGCTTCCTTTCACTCTTTATCATTTTCCAGTCAGTGAAAGTCTTTTTGTGTCCTCCTAAAGTCCACCGTGCTCACAGTGAACACTCGTATGCTGTTGTGCTGTCACAGACTGTTATCAGCCGTGTAGCCGCTCATACCTCATTTATTCTTCTTGTTCTACCGTCAGACCCAGGCGCACAGCTTTGGTTGAAGTTCTTATGTTTGATTTCATAACAGCTCTTCAGATTTCCACTCTTTATAACTTTATAAGTATTTTTGACAAAGCCATCTTCTTTTACTCATCCACTCAGCAAGCTCCCAACATAGTAACCTATCAACTCACATACCCACATAGCTTGTTCTTCTTTGTCGTTTTATTGGCAGTTGGTGGTGCATTACTGCCAACAGCTGGCTGGGAGAGTGGACCAGCATGATGCTAACCTGCATAGCTGCGTGTCGCGCCAGTTCAAAAGTCAGCCACGGCAGCCGGCAGGAAGAAACTATCCAACTACACGGTAAATTAGAAACTGCTTTGTGATCCGGACAAAATCCTCTTGGGGTCTGGATTTGGACCGGAGTCCAGGAGTTGGGGACCCCTGTTATAGTACCATATCACCCTATTAGAGCACTTCGCTCTCACTCTGCAGGCCTACTTGTTGTTCCTAGAGTATTTAAAAGTAGAATGGGAGGGAGAGCCTTCAGTTTTCAGGCCCCTCTTCTGTGGAACCAGCTTCCAGTTTGGATTCGGGAGACAGACACTATCTCTACTTTCAAGATTAGGCTTCAAACTTTCCTTTTTGCTAAAGCATATAGTTAGGGCTGGACCAGGTGACCCTGAATCCTCCCTTAGTTACACTCAAAGAAATCTGTTGTTGTGGGCGTAGTTGTCTGCTGCTGAAAACTCCAGTGATTTTCCTGCAGTTTGACATCTAATGTGATCTTGTGAACTTCGTGAGTCCAGGTAACGAACCACTCTGACTAGATTGTATCCTGTCATCTCAACAAGAACAAGAATTAAGTGTCTGAATTTCATGCAGATGCTACATGATTTAATTATGTTCACCACAGAAACATGAAATTATTTAGTTCAAATCACAAGTTTGAATCTTGTACATGTAACATCCACCCAATAGGTGTAGGCTGCTGGGGGACTCCCATGATGCACTGGGTGTTTCTTCTTCACTCACTTTGTGTTAATACACCTCTACGTGTTTAATCATGAGTTATTATTCATATCTGGCTCCTCCACAGCACGTCTTTGATGTCTTCTTTCTCTCAGCCGAACTGGTCACATGGCTGCCCCTCCCTGAGCCTCGGCACATCCTGTGGCTGCAGAATAAGCAGCAGCTCTAATCAAACATGATCAATCCTCAAGTGTCAGTGAGAATAAAAGAAAAGGAAGTCATTTGTCATGAGAAGTGGGGCTCAGGAGGTGGAGCAGGTCACCTGACAATAGTAAGGTCGGTGGTGTCATGGTCCTGAGTCTGAGGACTCAGTGTTTTGTGTTTCCTTATGCTTTTGTTCATTCCGAGTGTGTATTCTGTTGTGATTTTGCCATTTGTTAGGTTTCTGTTCTTTGCCTGCCTGCTCCCACTTCTCTGTGTTCCCTCTGTCTGTCCATGGTGTTATTGTGTCTGCTCATGAGTCTGCCTGTCATGTTCAGTGTCCTGTCTGATTCTGTGTCTGTTAGTTTCCTGTTTTATTCTGAAAGTTCATGTCTCATGTCAGTGTGTTCAGTTTTACCTCTCCCCTGTCTCGTTAGCCTTATTGCTCCCAGCTGTGTCTCCCTCCTGTGGCCCATTCCCTGATTACTCCCCGTGTATTTAAGCCCTGTGTTTTCCTGTGCTCTCTGTCGCGTCGTCTGTTTAGTTCCATGTCAGTCTGCATTATTCTGTTACCTGGTATTCATTCTGCGTCTCTCTGCCATCTCTCTTTGTGCATTTCGCTCCTCCTCCCGTGAGTGTTTGGTTTAAGTTTTGTTCTTTAGTTTTCCCAGTTTAGGTTTGTTTACTCCCCGCTCTGCTCTTCCTGTTTTGTCACCTTCTCACCGCTGTAAATAAACACTCACTCGCACCCCAGCCGGTACCTGCATTTTGGATCCTTTTTTCAATACACCACACGACTGCTGTGCAGCCGTGACAGGTGGTTTGATCCCTGCTGCTCCAGTCTGCATGCCAAAGCATCTTTACTGGTCGTGTTACTATGGTAACCCAGAGGAGTTTACTATGATAAGTATTAATTAATTCATTAAATGAGACAATCAGTCAAAAGTCAATCATTCATTTTTAATCAGCAGTGTTTTTGGAATCATCACATAAATTTAAAACAAAACCAAAAACGCTGAACAAGTTTGTAAAGTTTTTTCTAAGCCAGTCGTCACAAACGTCTGTAAGTTTGAAGGTTTTCAGCTGACAGACGTTCAGGTAGTTTCATCGCTCTGGTTTGGAGGATTCAATGTTTATTAATCGTCCCTTCAGACGACCAAAGGCTGCCACGTGTACGGTAACAGCACAGACACGTGACAGACTAGACTTTCATGTGACAGCGTTTAATCTGTATAAGGTGACGTTGACATATTTTGGAGGCGTGTTGGTCACCAAACTGAACGTGTTCACTCACTGGAGTCTGTGTGGTTGTTGTTGTTGTTATTCACAGTCTTCTCTCTGACTTTGATGATGGTCCCATTTCCTTTAGACACAGTTAAAGATGGAATCTCCACAGTCACTTTACAGATGTATGTTCCTGAATCCTCTGATGTTTGAAATGTTCAAAGATGAGTCTTTGCCTCCTTTTTCAGAGACTTGGAGATTGATTTGCGTTGGTCTCTCTCTTAATTATTGTTTGATTTTTCAGCCAGGCCACTCTGAATCTTTCAAACGTTCTTGTCCAGCAGCAGGTGATGCTTACGGTCTCTCCCTCCATGACAGAAACATCTGGACTCTGGGTCACAACAAACATGCCCGATGAAACAGCTGCAAGAGACACAAAACTGTGGGTCAGTACAAAAGTTGGTTCTGTTCATCTGGACGCAGCGTTTTGTGGGAGAAACGTGTCGTCATCATCAGGTGACGTCTTCAGTCTCAGCTGCAGGTTTCAATCTTATAAACAGGACATTTGCATAATGACTGAAACCAGCCCACTGGGGCTGAGGTCAGTTCCTTCATCTTAATCATGCAAATTCTCATGACCATTGATCAACAACCACTGATCCATGTCCATGAGTCCCATTCACAGAGAGTTGGGGAATGGCTGCAATCACAGCATGTAAGATGGTGACAGATGGACCCTTAGGCCCCTCCTCCATTCAGAGATGGTCTTTCCCTTTTCACGTAAATGGCCTCCTTGACTCCGCCCTCAAACCAGCGTTCCTCCCTGTCCAGGATGTCACATCCTCATCATTGAAAGAGTGTCCACTGGCCTGTAGGTGTAAATAGACTGCAGAGTCCTGGCCTGACGAGGTGGCTCTTCTGTGTTGTGCCGTCCTCTCAGCCAGAGGTTGTTTGGTTTCCCCGATGTATAAATCCTGACAATCCTCCTGCACTTAACAGCGTACACTATGTTACTCTGTTTGTGTCGGGGGACCCGATCCTTGGGGTGGACCAGTTTTTGGTGCAGCGTGTTGAGGTGTTTAAAAGCCACAGAGACCCGGTGTTTAGAGAAAATGCGTCTCAACCAGGGGCGATTCTAGGATCAGAGCTTTGGGGGTGCTGAGCACCCAGAGAGCTGCCCAGCCAGGCAAGATAAACTTTACTCGTCACGATGAGACGTCTTCCCCGTCTCTGTCAGTCCCTGCATCCCTACATGCCTCCAGTTGTCCCAAGTTCTCTCTGACTGTCTCCTTGGTGCATTTAAACCCCTGTTCCTTCCTGTCCTCGTCGTCTGTTGTCTTCGTCTCCGTTATCAGTCATCCTAATTTTACCCTCTCTGTGCAAGTCTGCAAATGTCTTTATTAAATCATAAGATTCTTAAATTCATCAAGTCTCAAAACATGACATCACTGTTTTGTACATTTTAACACAATTTAATAAACATGCTTCAGCCAGTACCTTTTGATTAGCCTTGTCTCGGTTTCTTGCTTTGTGGTAGATCTTTATTGTTTTCACTGAGATATTTGAATGCTAATCAATAAATCAATATTCAATTTAAAAAAAAAAAAAAACCTCTAATCAAACAGTTTTTGAAAAGTTTGTAACAAAACCATCAAATCTGATCAAGGTTATTTAAACGCTGCAAAAGAAGAATGGATTGGAATAAAAACATACATATCCTGATCTTAATTACTGGGGAGAATAATGAATGATGCTCATAGTGAGTAAAAAGTAAACTGAGTGATTTTTGGACAGACTTTTAAAGTGTTCGTATAATATAATACAGATACATAAACATACACTCCAAAAATAGAGTCCTTGAAATGTACAAATGTACAAAATATTAATTTAAAAAATTATAAAAATGGAGGCAACTGTGCCTATGGTACAATGTATAAAAAGCTCTTCACTGCAGACACGACTAACATGGCTCTGCAGATTGTTTCTTTTATTTTAACGTCACCTCACCTCGAGGTTGGCAAATCTATCAGTGTTTGGTGATCAACTCTCTCAAGCAGTTTAACAGTTTCTGCTGTAACTGTCACTGCTCCCTGTCTGCTTCCTTACCTGATTCTTCCTGACCTTGTTCTTTCCCCTCTTTCCTCTCTCCCTCTTTGAACTGATAATCACACGCAGATGTCACACAGTGGATATTTGTGTTTTTATGTTTTATCAATCTGTGTATTGGTACATAGTGTTGATTTTATTTGCATGATTTTATTGTGATATTTATATATTGCATGTTTGTTTATTGATATTTATACGGCATGGTTTTATCCTTATATTTATATTATGTGTGTTAATGTTGTACCATGTTCCTTTAACCCACTGTGGACTAAACAGACAATTGTAGGCACCTGTGAGGTGGGGGCGTTCCCCAAGGTGGCCTATCAGCCGCCAGGTTGACCTGTTAAAGGGGATAGTGAGCGCAGAGACAAGAAGAGGTGTGACGCACGAAAGGTGAGCAGGAGAAAAAGGAACGCGTGCAAGCCCGCACGTGTGTGGAAGGAACTGCTGTGGGGTGCCGCGAGTCGTTCGGCGATCCAGTCCCAACGCAGGAACAGCAACAGTGGGTGGCGATGGCTGCAATGCACAACAGGGCAGGGATGCCCCTCTGCCTGCATCTGACGGTGAGACGAGGGAGTCCGTGTTCAGGTGTGGAGTGGGGCGGGACTGTGCGGCGACGCGCTGTCAGCAGGAGACAGGTCTGCGATAGGAGCCTCCTCCCTGGTCTGCTGCTGACGAGTCTTACCATACTGGAAGAGAAGTTCCTCTCCTGTCTCTTTCATATAAGGACCACTCGCCCATGTGTGGCTGGACTGTGGGATTATGGGACTGTGGGAGGGTAATTTTAGCTTATGGAAAACATGTTTTAGCCTTGTTTTAATAGTGTATAGTTATTTCTGCCGGCAGGGTTTTTAGCGGGTTGCAACAATATTTTTATTGTATACGGGGAATTTTATCTTGTATTTGTGACTCTGGCTGTGTTTTTTTTTTTTTATGGAAATAAATGGTGTTTTAAGCCAGTTTAGTTTCTGTGCCCTGAGCGCTGACCCGCTCACTCCCCTTCCTCTTGTATGTGAACGGACTTGGAGGTGAAGATTTAGGTCCACCAGTCTTAGTGGCTACTGTTATGGTTCAAAAATATTGGAGATGGACACCAGAGGAAAAACCCACAATAACAACACTGGTCCGGTCGGGTTGAGTCAAACGATGATTTAATGATCACACACGTGGGAGATGGACACTGTATGCAGACAGTCTCAGATCTCATCTCAAAAAACACATCTCCATAGTTTTATGAAATCAGGGTATTAGAACGCCCCCTCATGCGTAGTGACAGGTGTAATACAATCAATGTTGACAATTTTATTTAACACAAAGAATAACATTGTCTCCTTCCCGAGGGCAGACGCTAACTGCCCCCCGTCTCCTGGAACCGTCTGTACCCTGCTGAGACACAACATGGCAACTACAAGGACTCTTTCATTTATTAAGACCATCAGTGTGTATTGCTCTAAATCAAGTATATAATATTAAATGAATATTGCTGGATCAGCTACTTCTACTTAAAACATATTAAAACATGACTAAGCACAAAATCATCAAGAATGACATCTTATAAGTGCTGTGTAAGCGCGTGCGGCCTTCCAAGCTCAAAGCCTTTGCCCTCCATAGATCAGCCAGACTCGCGCTGGCTGTAGCTTTTAACCTTTAATTACCTTGAGCACAACTCTAGAATGAGCAACAAGCTGCAATGTGTATGGAATGATCATGGTTACATCTGCAATGGAAAATCATGTTATTATTCTGGTACCTGTAAAAAAGATCAAACTAAAGTTATCACCATCACTGTAATGCAAAGAATAATGTAAGATCAAAAACTTCAATTCATGCTTAATGCAAAGCTGGTTATATACTTCTAATGAACTAATAATGGCATATTAAAATATTAAATGATAATGAGAAAAACATCCCCTCCTTATTCTACAATTCCCTCTGTTGACCTCTGGAGAATCCAGAGGTCACAAACAGTTGTGTCCCTCCTTGGCCTACACATTCAGTTCCACATGCATCATTGGCATCATGGACATTGGAGTAATGACTCCAGGGTCCACTGCCCTCACAGACATACTTTTGAACATTCTTCTGGCACAAGGGATGAGACAACAACAAATAACCATAATACCCACCACAACAGACAAAGAAAACATGACCGAAGCGATGACCCCCTTCCACCGTCCGAACACTGAGGTCAGCCAGCCTTCTAACGGATTACCAACACCGGAGTGATCATGCATAGTTTCAGAAAGGCTCTTTAGGCCCTCCAGAGCCTTGGTTACCGACCCATCTGGAGCAGTATTGTTTGGAATAAAGGTGCAACACTGGTCGGCAAACATAGCACACACGCCCCCCTTTTCCGCTAACAACATGTCAAGGGCCATTCTATTCTGCACTCCCATTAACGAGGTCGGACCCACCTGCTCCGCTAGCCCCTCCAATCCGTCTCTGGTCAGGTTAGAGAGCCTCAGTACATTGTAATGAACATAATTAATCCTATCTACATTCTTGTTTGGAGTCACTGGAAAGAAAGCAGAAATTATTGGAATATTTTCAAACCCGGCTGCTATTTGGTCAACAAGTTTAAATTCATTTGGAACCCCCCTGGGCACTCCAATGGAGTCGATCCAGGTGGGGGAATTCATTTACCACCCCCAAACTTAAATACATAGATTGTTCGCGATGCCAATTCCCCAATGATAAAGTTAACGCGTTTCCAGAGGGGCTAAAATCCCTCTGTAGTTTAAGCCCGTTTTCTGATCCTGATTCTAACGGTTCCCAATTTTGCCCAGTGTAACCCCTTACCTGGTCCCAATTACGGCACCAGCTGTCATACGGACGATTTCCCCTCTCGCAGTGCGTACTCACTGAATAATCCCAACAGACCCACACATTGTATCCCCTCCAAGCACTGCCGACGTCCCTGCAATTAACAACATCACACAGATCAAACGTAAAGGAAGTTGTGGAGCCAATAACATAATCTAATTCTAAACCACCATATGTGCTGAGACACTCATCCTTTTTACCAGAGACCTCGCGCTTCACTCTTGCCCGCAACCTTGAATCACTATGGACCACGCGTGATGTACTTGGTGTATCAAACAACGCCGGACTGGCATGGCCTCCGTGCTCAGACTGGTTTCCCGGGTCGGTCTGCAACAAACAAATCAAAAAACAAATAGCCATGATTAGCAACATAGTTAACATCAAACTCATAATAATTTTAAACATTGTGATGGCTTTTGAGACTCTTCTTTCATCACCAGTGTCTAATTGTTGTGATGGCATGGTGGTATGTGAATGTTATGGTGTAGTAAAAAGTTCAAAGCCCTTTATCAGAGCCTCTCTCTTGTTTTAGGTGTTCAGTGTGGTACCGCTCCTTTTCGTTGGCGCGGCGATCTCCTCCTTGGCTGCTCTTCTTTCTTCGACCTTCCGGGTAGACTACCGGTCGGTCCGTTGCACAGGTGTGAGGGATTATTGTGCCGCTCAATTTCACCTGCGTCGGGTTGAGATTGATCCTTCCCCACCAAGCCCTCGTGCGCAGCTGCGCACTGCGTCCAGTGATACCAGGTGTCGCCTTTCCCCTTCAGTTGGACCGCTGTCGCCGTCCGAGCCGATACCTCATATGGACCAGTCCAGCGGGGCTCCTTCCACTTTCGTTTGATGACTCTCAGCCACACTGTTTTCGCGTCTGGGACCTCTCCTTCTCCTGTGGGCCCTTTACAAGCCGCCTGTTTCGTGAAACTGGACACTAGCGCCTTTAGCTCGTTCCAGTAGTCTGCGTGGGACCGGTTCCCCTTTTTGTCCCGTTCACCCGAGCCCACCGTCCAAGGTGCCGGAAACTGTCTCCCGGTTTGCAGCTCGTATGGTGTAAAACCCACTTCCGGTTTTACTGCTGGCTTAGGATTGTGTGCCCCACAGATTAAGCACATCCTGGCCTTCTCCCTTATCATTCCTCGCAGCTCAGGATGCCACCAATGACACAAATTTCTTTCCATCTGGGCTCTCCCCACGTGAGCAAGTCCGTGGGCTTCATCCACCTTCTGTTCTGCCATTTTGGCTGTCAGCACGGGGCGCCCATCTGGCCCCCTCCACAAATGTCCATCCTGCCAGGCTCCTTTGTTTTTCCACACCCCCTTTTCCTCTGGGGATGCCTCCTCCTGGGCCCGTTTAACTTCCTCAATCAGGTCAACAGGTATCTCTTCTTCTGATGTTACCTGTATCATTTGTCTCTGTCCTTTGTAGCCTGCGGCCTCCTTTGCGGCTTCATCTGCTCTCTGGTTTCCTTTTTCCACCATACTGGTTCCTTGGGAGTGAGCTTTGCATTTTATAATGCTCACCTCCTCTGGGTCAGCCAAGGCCTTTTCCAGTTCCTCCATTTCATGTTTGTGGGAAATAGGTGCATTGGTTGCTGTTCTGAATCCTGCTCTTTTCCACTGAGGCAGCTCCACATGCGCTGCTCCAAACGCATATGCCGAATCGGTGTAGATGTTCACTCTCCTGTTCTTGGCTAGTCTCAAAGCTCGAGCTAAGGCTATCACTTCAGCTCTCTGGGCCGACTGCTTTCCCTCAATCCTTCCTGACTCTCTGACCTGATAATCTCCTTCTACTCTGCAGACCACCGCATACCCTGCTTTCAGTCCTCCTTCGTCTCGGTGGCAACATCCATCGGTGAACCAGTCCTCAGCTCCCGGTATGGGTTCGGCCTTCAGGTCCTCTCTAATCTTTTCCTCGATCTGTGCTCTTTTGGCGCAGTCATGTGGTTCCCCTACACCCATTAAATCTGCCATGTTAATTCCTTCATGTGTGAATGTCAAGTTTGGGGCCTCTAAGACTTTGCTCAGTCTCTGTTGTGCCCGTGGTGACATACAAAATGCTTGTGAATTTACGTATGCCACTATGCTATGTGTAGTGAGTATTTTTAGTGGGTGTTCTCTCACTACATGTGCTGTTTTTTGGATAATTCTAGCAACCCCTGCTGCATGTTGTGTGCATGTAGGATGCTTTGCTTCTGTTGGATGTAGTTTTACACTAACATACATGAGCACTTCTCTACCCCCCCCCCCTTTTTTCTGAAACAACACTCCATTTACAATTGAGTTTGTTTCAGAAACATCCAAATAGAATGGCTCATCATAATTGGGTGTGGCTAAATCTGAGGCCCTTGACAAATCCTGTTTTACCCTAATAAATGCGGCTTCAGCTTCAGGCGTCCAAGGCAACTCAGCCTTAAAGTTTCGAACACCAACTTGCTTCATTAGGCCCCTTAAAGGGGCAGTTTTGCCTGCATAATCCGGAATGAACTGCCTGCTGTAACCTGTTAAACCAAGAAAAGAAAGCATTTCTCTCACAGTTCGCGGTTTTGGGTGTGTCAAAATTTGGTCTCTGTGTGTGTTCATCAAACCCACTGATTTGTGTGCGATTACCCGGCCCAAAAAGGTCACTTCAGGGCGAACTAACTGCAGCTTGTCTTTACTTACTTTAAAGCCGCATTCCGCCAACCTATTCAACACAACGAACGATGCCGCTGTACAATCCGCTGCTGACGGGGCTGCAATGAGAAGATCATCAACATATTGTATTAATGTACAATCATTAGGCAAATTACATGACGACAGGGCTTCTTTAAGCACCTGATTGAAAATGCCTGGAGAAAGTGCAAAGCCTTGCGGCAAACGTGTGTATCTGAGTTGTTGGCCTCTGTATGTGAATGAAAAAATGTCTCTGAGTGACTCATGCAGAGGAAGACAAAAGAATGCATTTGCCAGGTCAATGCACGTGAACCACTTTTGGTCACATGTGATAGCTGATAAAGCTGTGTACGGATTTGGTACCGGTGCAGTAGTAGAGAGCAATATTTCATTAATGGCTCTCAAATCATGTGCCATACGGTATTTTCCTGTTCCATGTTTCTCCACTGGTAGAATTGGTGTGTTCCACAGTGAGTGAGAGGGCTCTAACACCCCGGCCCTTGACAGGCCTTCTATTGTTTCTGTAATTCCTGCCTCTGCTTCAGGCTTGTGTTTATACTGTGGTCTATTGATTGGTGTGTGTGACTTGAGCTGGAACAAGACAGGAGGACTCTTAGCTAGGCCAACATCCGTGGGCCCTTTTGACCATAGACTGTCAGGCAGATTCGACAGTCCAGCAACTGCGTGAGGATGATCTACACACTCCTCACCATGTGTTTTTGAAATTTCTTTATGTTCCAAGATCACTGTATCCTCACAGGCACAAGTTATGCGATAGGTTTTACAATTTGGAGCATAAGATAAGTTAGGAATTTGGGTTCTTTGCCACCCTGTGTCGTCCAGTGCTCGCCTGACCATTGGACCTAGATCACCTGCACCATGACCTTGGTGGACCGCCAATGTAATGTGAGGGGTTGAATTTTCTTCCACATTGTACCAAGGCAGTTGTTCATCAGTTAATTTCACAGCCGCGGCTACACCTTCTGGTCCGATGTAGATGTCATGTGTTTGCACATTCCACGTCTGACCTTCAAGATCAGATTGAAATAATTCACGATAGGTGTCGTCATTCTCTTTATCATAAAACAGGGTAACGTGGTAAGGGTCGCGCGGAGGGGAGTAAACTGCCAAGCTCATTATCCAGGGTCTCCACAGCTGAAATTGCCTCAGAACATCCTCTTTCACTAGTCTCCCCCAGTAGATATTGACTTTTGCTCTTTCACAGTCTTGAAGCAGATATTGAGTCTTTGAACTTGTTCCCAGGCACGGAAAATGCTGGCCCCCTGGCAGAGTCACAGATAATCCATCTGCTGAACATGTGATTGTGGCGCCCAACTTCACGAGCAGGTCCCTGCCCATAAGATTTACTGGCGCTTGCGATGACACCACATAGTTGTGTTTCAAAGTCTGCTTGCCCAGCTTTGTCAAAGCTGGGTCAGTCATTGGCAGAGTTGTCGGGATCCCGGAAAAACCCACCACGTTCACTGTGTGGCAGGACAACGTTGCACTGTCTGGTGCTGCTCTCAAGGTTGAATATGTTGCTCCAGTGTCTACTAAGAAGGGCAATTCTGTCCCTTCTACAGTCATTAACAGCATGGGATCTGCCATTACCATACTGTTTGGTCCCTCCGGGTCCCTTCAGTACTGGTCCTCCCTCCAGTCAGCCACTGGATACTGCGCGGCTGGTGCTGCACTCGGGTTTGGGGCCTGATACGCTCCCCTAGAGCCATCTCTTGCTCTTGGAGCTCCACGTGCCTGGGATTGGTAGCCTCTTCTTTGATAGTTCTGACGACGTTCTGGGCAATTTCTGTTCCAATGACCCTCTGCTCCACACCTCCAACAGACATTCCAAGGCACACTGCTGAGATTCCCCGTGTCACGAGCTCTTTGTACTCCCCCCGCTGAGCCACCACGCCCTCTGTACGATCCACCGGTTCCCCAATTCCCTGTGGGTTGGTTCTGCCTTGGTGCATTGGCGGGCCATCCGTCATTAGTGCAGGGACCCGGGCCACTATCTGGCCATTCAGGCCCAGGACCAGGCTGGGTCGCGACTATCATAATTTTTTCTGTTTTTTCTTTTTCCTCTTTTTTTGCCTCCACCAACTGTAGTTTGAGTAGAGACGCTTGTGCCTCCTCCAACTCTTTTTTCTGCTTGTTCGCCCTGTCCTGCTCCAGCTGCAAACGATGTGAGACGTGTCTTTCCCACTGCACCGAATCTGCTACGGCAAAATCTGGGTTTTTCTGTAGATCTTCTGTGACCTGGTTTGGCAGCCCTGCCAGCACCGCTGAGCGAAACCACGCCCGATGCTCACCTTCTCTACCCGGATGGGTACCTGTTTCTAACAACCACTGATCTCTGGCTTTTTCTAAAAACTCTCTAGGTGTGTTTTGGGGGTCCCAAATTATTTTAGGTATGGCTCCTGTATTAGGGGTTGGGTACTTTTCACGGACTGCGTCAGACAAAGCACATTGCACTTCATGATAAGGCAAATCATTTGCATGGCGAGTTGTGCGAGCTATAGCCTCTACATCTGCTAGCCCACCACCGAGCATACACCGCGCAGAAATGGCGCGAAAATCGCCAATCGCAAGCTCCTCTCCTTCTGTTAGTCTGCCTAATTCACGCAACCACCTTGCTCCTCCTCCAGTTATAGGTGGAAGCTGTTTAACCAATGCCTCCAAATCTCTTACTTTGTATGCGCGGTACACTGGTTCATTTTTTGCACCAGCCACTAAAGGCAAATTATAATGAGTGCCCGCAGCTTTTTCTGCTTTGGTCACAGTTTTACACTGTCCCAATTTTCCCTTGCCTTTTGAACTCTTAAAAATAGGCCTCCTCTGTCCCTGCTCTTTTTTCACCTGTCTTGACCTAAGATTCCTGGCTATACTTGGTTCTGACGCGACTCCTCCTCTGTCGTTATCTTCATCATCTTCTTCCTCCTCTGTGGTAGATGAATCATTGTCGCTCTCCTCTTCTGGCATGCTTTTGGTCATTTTGTCCTTTACGGTCTTCAGTGTATTTAATACTTCCAATAGCCCTTGCGGGGCTTCAAGCATTCGTCCGAATACTTCTCCTGCCCATGTGTCTGACTTGGCCATTGCTTTGGAGTGTTTTGACCTGGTTTGGGCCTGCTCTTCTCTTGCTGGTGTTGGCAGTCCGATGAAAGCCGGTTGTGCCATCCTTTCCACCGGTGAAATCATTTCCTCGTTTGTTGGGGTCCAATCCGCTTCTCCAGTCTGGTCTGGCAGGCTCTCTCTTGATGCTTCGGCTTTTGGCCTGTCTCCTCCCTCATGTGAACAAGAAGGCAAAGGCAAGCCTTCCTCTGCGGCTGATGTTATCTCTTTCCCTTCCCCATTCAGGGACTGACATTTAACTGTCATAGGCCCTTCATTCTGAAACACCCATGGTGCTCTGGTGTATTCAACATCAGCTACTCCTCCCACAACCACTGCCGTCTGTCCATCGGGGCCTTGAACTTGTCCTCCTCTGAGGGTCATTACAGGCATGACATATTGTCGTTCTACGGCATTAGATGTTAATGTGGCCCAAGGAAGAATCTCTGCTGTGTGATACTTGTTAGCATCTCCTGGTTTTGGAATCCAGTTCTTCATTTGGTCTTCCAGCTTCTTATTTTGGTCTTTCAGTTGTTTCAAAGCCTCCATTATGCTTTCCATATCTTCTGTTTCAGCTGTGTCATCCTCCTCCATCCAGGAAGATGCTCCATTCCACAAGAACATCCACTTGCAACACTTTGCATGTGTTTGCTGTAGTTTCTTGATTTGTTGTTTAATTTTCCAGTTGATTGAACGTTTCTCTGCCTCGGCTTGCAGTTGTTCCAATTGCTGCTCACATCTCTCTCCTTCTATTTTGAGCACAAGACTTAGGGCTATTTTGTCATCCAGCCCTCTCTGTTGGGAAGCAATAAGCTTGTTTAGCTCAGCTTCCATTGCTTTGGCTTCCTTCTCAGCTAACTTTGATGATCCAGGAGAAGCTAAGCGAATAGCTTTTTTTAACTGTTGCTGCTGTTCCTTTAGAGGCTTATAGCCTCTGTGCCCAGTAGGTGTCGTGTTCGGGCCGTCAGCCATTATCCTAGAACACAAGCTTACCTCCCTTTTTTGTGACGTTATACGGCTCCTCCTTCTGGATCACTCCGCAATGTCTGCCTGTTAGCTTTCAGAAATACTTTCGCTCCTCCCAGGGTCACTGTCTCCTTGTGATCTGCTTGGTAAGACACACAGCCAACGCAGTGTGTCAAGACTTAACCAAGCCTCTTTCAATATTCACTTTTAATAACTACTTTTCACTCTGGAACATAAATGTTATAAACTCATACACACTGCATGCTAACTTTGGGGCACAAAACAATAACACAGCTCAAATGCATTCACACAGCCTTAAATTTTTCACAGAAAATTGCTCCAAAGCAATATCATGTTTGCTCACAAACTAACAAATTCACCGTGTTGTTTACCGAGCGAGGGAGCAATGGACCAATTAAATCCAAACCCCTCAATAATTAGCTGTATAGCTCGCTCTACTTCAATGCCAAACCATAGTACTGTGATTAGCTTTATTCAAATCAAATCTATGTTTCAAAGCCTTTCAAACGCACACCCACACACACAATTTCAACCACGCACTCTCAAGCACACATTTGTCTCCTTTAAATCTACTAATCGCTTGGAGACATCTCCACAGATAATTACATTATTTCCCAAGCAAGCATATCAAAATCAAAACCGTCTAGTACCGACTCTACCATAGCCTGAGCAAAGTGGGCGGCCTCTGTGGGCTCCCAATTTGGATCATTTTCATGCTCAGTCATCTCCTTTAAGCCTTGAAATAAAAATAGGCAACGTTGTATATAGGCATTTAGCTCATGCAGCTCAATCTCGGACCACACTGTCATCTCATAAGGTGAAACACCTTCCTCAGTCACTATGTGACATTTACAGGTCACCTCCAGTCGACCCTCTTCCTCTGCTATTTGTATGTTACAGGTTGCAAAATAAAGCACAGGCATGTTTGCTTATTCTATTTAAACAACGATTTAACAGTATTAAATGGGACTGTTTAGTGCATGGGACACAATATAATCATTTATTGTTGAAGGGACAAATGTCAAAGGGGTTCTAACAGGTCCACTTTATTGCGTGCTCATAATTTATTGTTATCTGGGTCACTCACCCAATGTGCTTTATTGTTTGAAATTATTAATTATGTCACGCTTATTAGTGGCTCATATTTATTTAAGGCCTATGTTTGAACTTGACAACAAAGGCAGAGCATCATTTCATCCTTTCAGGGTGAAACACTCCACTTTCTCTGTGTCATGGCAGCTCAAAAAAGTTCATGAACTTTACTTATTTAAAGGTATGACTTAAAATCAGTTGTGTTATCAGTATAAAATATTTAAGATTTAATTAAATTGTTTTCAATTGACTTACAGCAGCTTACTCTGATCTAGGAACACTCTCTTATGCTCCTCAAAAACTGAAGTTACTCAGTCTTAAATGCTTTTTACATTACATAAATCAACTGTGATTAACAAATAACCTTCTAGTGATTCCCACTTGGTTTAAAACATTCAAAAGCCTTCTAGGGACCTATTCTGATCATAACCTATGTGTTTGTAAGCTTGTTTGCATTTAACCCTCTGCACTCAAGGCATTTACTACACTTTATCAATCCGGACAGTCACGCCGAATGAAGCTTCTGACCTTCAAAGGCCGAGTGCCAACTCATTATAAGCACATTTGCAAGGTGTGTCTGAAAATTATTTAAACCACTCTTTTTAAATCAAAAACTATTTACATTGTTATAACATCAAAACCAGCAGCATATTTACAAACTTTCAGCAATAAAAAGCCTTCTGCTTATAAGGCTCACACACACTCTGGGCAGGAAGTGAAAAGCTCCGTTCTCCTCCCAGCCACACGCTCATTTGCATGTTCACACCGTCTAAAAATAGCTCGCAGCGCTGCAGCTGCGCTCTCATCACACACAGGGTCACACAAAGCTCAGATAGAATTCTATTCACAAAAGACGTCTTATATTTACAACCACTGACAGGCCTGACAGATTCAGCACCTAACAAATTTCGACAAATTTAAGTTAACGGGTCTCACCGAAGAAAGTTTCACTTTTTTGTAATCAATCAAACAGTATCTGTTACTTCTGGGAACAGTTTCTGACCTAACTTCTAAATCCCTAACTCAATTTAACTTTGTCCAAACAAGCACATGACACCGTTTTAAACGATGAGGAGTCTCGGTAACTCCTAGCTTATTTCGGGATGCCCTGTACCCACAGTTAAACCAAAACTGAACTACCCCTGTTCGCCGACAGGTCAAGACCGCGCGTCCACGGCCAGGAGGGGGCGTAACCCCCGGGCAATGTGCTTCTTAGCAGACTTCTGGGCTGCCGTCCTATAACAATTTTCACCTAAACAATTTTGACAAATTTTACCATAACGGGTCTCACCGAAGAAAGATAACTTTTTTACGACCAATTAAACAGTCTCTGTTACTTCTGGGAACAGTTTCTGTCCTAATTTCCCTACCAAACTACCTGAGCCTTCAGCTCAATATCCAGGGACTCAAACCCAACATTCTCTGTTACTTCTGGGAACAGTTTCATATTTCTTCAACTTCATTAAATACTCTTAAACAACTTTAACTGCATAACACACGGTGATTCTCATCAAAATCAAAACAGACACCCACCAGCAACGTCAGTGAGCAGGCTTTTAATTTAATGCAGCCCAATTTGGCACAATTTGGGAATCAACTCAACAGGCAGTGCCTTACCTTTTAGATGCACCCGGGAAGCTCACTCACATCAGATCCCTGGTCCGTGCCTGTCCGCTCGACAACCTCAGACCGTCCACACCTCGCACGTCCACCCCAATACCACAGGACGAGCCCCCAAAATGTTATGGTTCAAAAATATTGGAGATGGACACCAGAGGAAAAACCCACAATAACAACACTGGTCCGGTCGGGTTGAGTCAAACGATGATTTAATGATCACACACGTGGGAGATGGACACTGTATGCAGACAGTCTCAGATCTCATCTCAAAAAACACATCTCCATAGTTTTATGAAATCAGGGTATTAGAACGCCCCCTCATGCGTAGTGACAGGTGTAATACAATCAATGTTGACAATTTTATTTAACACAAAGAATAACATTGTCTCCTTCCCGAGGGCAGACGCTCACTGCCCCCCGTCTCCTGGAACCGTCTGTACCCTGCTGAGACACAACATGGCAACTACAAGGACTCTTTCATTTATTAAGACCATCAGTGTGTATTGCTCTAAATCAAGTATATAATATTAAATGAATATTGCTGGATCAGCTACTTCTACTTAAAACATATTAAAACATGACTAAGCACAAAATCATCAAGAATGACATCTTATAAGTGCTGTGTAAGCGCGTGCGGCCTTCCAAGCTCAGAGCCTTTGCCCTCCATAGATCAGCCAGACTCGCGCTGGCTGTAGCTTTTAACCTTTAATTACCTTGAGCACAACTCTAGAATGAGCAACAAGCTGCAATGTGTATGGAATGATCATGGTTACATCTGCAATGGAAAATCATGTTATTATTCTGGTACCTGTAAAAAAGATCAAACTAAAGTTATCACCATCACTGTAATGCAAAGAATAATGTAAGATCAAAAACTTCAATTCATGCTTAATGCAAAGCTGGTTATATACTTCTAATGAACTAATAATGGCATATTAAAATATTAAATGATAATGAGAAAAACATCCCCTCCTTATTCTACACTACACAAATAGATTGTATTAGATGAAAAAATTACATTAATATGAAAAAATACTATTGAAATCACTAATAAAAAAGTCCTCCCTCAGTGTACTTTCAACCAAAAGGCAAATAACCAAACACATGAACATCAAATAAAAGACATAAATACTGAAACACTGATCCAACATTATCCTTTATTGACGCATCATTTGTTCTTTCATTTTTACCTGAATGTTGCTGCTTTTTTTGAAAAGACGTCCTTATATCCATTATGAACCTCACACACACACACAACAGGAGTTATAAGGTTAATGGGAATCCAGTCAGTTAGCTGTTAAGTACCTTGGGTTTAATATCGGCACATATGACAAAATGAGCAGCTTCTCTCATTCCTTCCTTTTCTAACAGGACAGTGGTAACAACAGCAGCTACGGACAGTTTTTAGTTTTAGATTTTAAACAGGCTGTATACATTTCAATGGGAGCAACAGGACGGTCAAATGTCTCTGATTTTACTACAGAGCAGGACGGATTGTAGGGCAGCAAACATCGTCGGAAAACACGTTTAACCCAGCAGGTTACCTGGTGTAATGTTTTTCAGGTAAACAGAAACATGGTCTGACTCCTACCAACTATATAAAGAGTAACTGAAGGTTAAATGCAGCTAACATGTCCTGTTTTAAGCCAGGCACTTCCACCTCCGCTCTGCTGCGTCTCAGCCACCATCTCTCTGGCACAAAGGGCACCAGAGCCAGAGCAGGGGAGAGCTGGAACAAACCATTCTGGGAGGGGGGTATCTATACTTCTGTTGTTAAAAGATCTCAACCAAGTACTGTATACTTTCTATATTTTTTGTAGTGTATCACACAAACACCAAATATTGTCAAAAAAGTAAGAAATCTTTGGGGGTGCTTTGATCCATTTTGGGAAGCACCCCCCAAAACGGGCTAAAAACGCCCCTGAATATAGTTCTTTACACATTTGCCTACCAAGTGGAAGCTCAGCGGCTGAATCTCAGGAGGAGACAAAACATCTCTTTGGGGTTGTGTCAGAAATGGCATCAGGCCTAAAAATGTGTCCAATCACACATGAACAGTCACCCACTGTGGTGCCCTGTGAGTAACAGCTGAACGCAGCCAGGAAGCAGTTAAAGCAGTTCTTTTGTTAAATCCCTCGAATTAAAACTCTGATTCTGCACTTCAACACATCCTGATTGTTTTACTTTGGACAGAGACACAGCTACAGCAGAGTTCATTGTCCAAATACTTATGGGACAAACACTTGTAGTATATCACACAACACAGTACGTGAACATGTACTGAAGCTCCCCTTCCTGCAACCCTAAGTTGGACATGTGGTTATGAAACTAGATGGGCGGTAAAATAAGAACCATTATGGATGACTGTTGCTGCCTGTAAATCAAAGTCTGCCTGAGGTGGGATTTCAGAAGCAGAAACCATGAGGAGCACAGCACCACTCCCAGAAGGCTGAGATGTGAAGCCATGTGATGAGTGAAATGATGATGGAGGAGAACACAGATGAAGATCTGGAAGCTGCTGCCTCTTTATATAGTAGACACTGAAATCACCTTTTGCCTCCCTGCCAGCACGAAAACCCACACTAAAAACCCACTTACACAAACCCTCGGCTCTGGGATGGATTCAGAAACATGTCAGTTCTGCTAAACAAATGGACGGTTTTGCAACCACAAAGATTAATCCTACAAGGGCAGAATTATGTTCACTCTGTGAGAGGTGAACCTCAGACAGTTAGCAAGAGAAACATTCAAAGAAACAACCTAAATAACACAAACTTAGCAGTTGGGATGCAGATCAGACGATATCAGCAACGTGATGATCAAATGTAGTTAAAAACACAAGAAAAACAGGCTTTTTGCTCCAAAAGGACAAACAAAGCAGGGCCAGATTAACCTGTCGGCACCTGCTGGCGTGCAGAGTAACATGTGACAACAACACACACGACACACGTGGTCACCTCAACTTGTTTCACTGGAGTTTCTCTTTTAGAGCTTTAACCTCCTAAGACCTGAACTCTTTCATGCATTTTTAAAGTCTCTTTGCTATTTGGGCTGTTTGGGACCTGATTCATGTACAAACAAAGAATTACCAGAACTTTGTTTCTGAGAGAAATGAGATCCACATATGAGGATATTCGCTTTAAATGTCGACAGAACAGAGGCAGGATAATGACCTCGTAAGTGCAAATCAGGTCCTTATGGAGCAAAACTTTGTATTTTGGTCTAAACATCCCAAAATGTGACGTCCACACATGAGGACAACAGGGCGCTAAAGTCCGTACAAACTTTTGTTTCTTCATTTGCTTGCAAACGAATGGAAATCCTCACTTAAAGCCAAGAAGCTTATTACCTGTGCAGCTTTAGTGCCTCAGAGCAAACAAGAGAGCTTTGATCACAATGATTTTTCTTTTCACATTTCATTCACTAGCGATTTTTTTAATGTCACCTGATCTCAGTCAGCAGACTGAATATAACAGTAAAGCACTAGTGAGCTAATGAATTAGATATTGGTCACTCATATCAACTGAAAGAGTGTAAGACAAGTAAATGTGCTATAAAGGCCGGAGAAGAGTTAATAAAAAGGGCTTGAAATGAAAATATTTCATTATTTGCTGTTTCATAGATTTTTGGTTTTATTGCACTTTTGTCAGCCCTGCTGCTGTTTTTAAAAGTACTTTATTAATAAACTGGCATAAATGGTAACATTGAACACTTGCCAGTGTGAACAAAAGGTTCTTAACTTTAGCATCAAAGCTTCAGTTCACCTTTCTCAGGGCAGTTACTTCAGTATGTGTATTAATGCAGGAACAACTTGATTCCACACAGCTGACATACCGAGAGTGTCTGCTGTGTGGTTAACTTTATAACCTTTGGTACGCAGTGGTGTCGCTCCACCTGTTAGCTAGTTTAAGAAACTGGTTAAGGAGGGAGTGTCTGTGAGGATGAGGAGGATTTAGTTCTTTAAAGACACGTCAGATACTTGCAGGAAGCTTCTTTCAGCTTCTTTTCTCCACTGCGCAGGTTTAAAACCATGACAGCAGAAGTCATGATGAAGAGATTGATTAGTCAGTCACAGTGTAAAGAGTCCTCCTGCCTGCATCACTCGCCAGCATAAACAGACCTTTGCTCCTGGAAAACAAATATATCAAAGTCATGTTGTCCAAGAAATGCATTTTATCTCACTAGTGAATCAAAGAAAGTCTGTATACTTTCTGAGAGTGAGAGGTGAACGTCAGACAGTTCTTAGAAAATGTAGTTTCTCTTTAAGCTTTTAACGTCTCTTTTACCCCCATTTGTCTAAAACTACTTGACAGCCCTTCATGTCAGAGGTTTATTACCTGTGCAGGATGGAGCACATGGTCTCAGTCAGGCTGGACACGATCACTCCTACAGGAAGTAAATGTGATTTTATTTCACCTGTGAAATGATGAAAAACAGCAGAATAGCTCACGCTAACAAACGGGTGTTGAAATGTTTCATTTTCTGCTGTTTCACAGGTCAAAAAGGGCGTCGAACCAAACTGAAGCTGAGCTGCTGCTGCTGTTGTAGTGCAGCATCTGCTGTGTGCTTCATCAGAGAACCTTCTGTACACAGCAGACAGAGGCTGCTGCCACTGAAGTCCATCTGCTAGAGAGCTTTAAACACTGGTTATTGAAGTGGCTTTGATGATACTGATACACAGTCTTTGCTGCTGTCACAGGACAGGGATCCACCAGGGAGTAGTTGTCAGGATAAAGAGCCTTCGCTTCTCTAAATATAAACTGGATACTTGTAGGAAACTTTGGGAAGCAGCATTTTTCCTCATATCGTCTAAACTGAAGTTAGCTCAGGTGCTTCTTCCATACTTGCTCTGCAGAAAGCCAAAGAGTTTGGAGCTCTGCAAACATTTGCAGCACAGCTGGATGTTTGTAACTTTGGTCACCTCTGTATCATCCCTCAGATTCTTTCTGCACAGCTTTGAAACCATGACAGCACGAGTGATGCTGAGGAGACGTCCAGTTTAAACAGACCTTTATTCCTGGAACACAAACACATGAAGTGATGCTGCTAAAGAAGAACATTTAATCGCACTAATGAATCAAGCATCTGTTTGTCTGTCAGTCTGTCAACAGTTCCTCTGATCGACTTCAGACTTGGTGGGTATTTTGTTTTTGCAGCGGTCAAAGTCGATCAGCGTGTTGCTTTGTCTGCTGTAAATCTGCCTGTACAAAGGGAAACATGCATGTTTTAGATGCAAACTCACAACATGGCTGCATTTTTGTGATTATGTGTATTTTATATTGATTTATTCTATTATGTTTTGTATATGAATCTTTACAAGTGTGTCGATACAAAGGCTTGATTAAAACAAAGGTCTCAGCTGTGCTGTTAGGGATGCTCTCATATTTGTTTCAAATGTAATAAATCAAAGGATTTCAGGCTTTTCATCCTTTTTATTTGTTTGGTTCTAACAGCAGCTGGATAAAAACATGCAGGTGATGAATATAATTGTGTGATATTATGAGCATTGTGAATAAAGAAAGAGCAGAGATAGTAAAAAGGAAACAGGTGATGGACGTGAGATTTTCAGAACAAAAGCTCCTCAGTGAGACGATCACCTGGACACAAGGTCAGGCAGCTGGGACTCATCTAGAGAGCAAAATGGAAAAGTGATCTGTGCAGAACATCACTGTTGATTGCAGTTATTTACATCAGACTTCTTCTCTGAGATAAGAGCAGCATTTGTGGGAAAGATGACAGTATTTCCAGGCTGGATGCTGTTTGCAGGGAGAACTGAATGAAAGTCTCCTGCACCTCAGCGCTGAGGTCCACACCTGTGAACACAGATGAGGTCAATCTGCTGCAGCACGTAGAGCTTTACTGATCAGCAGGTTCAAAGGATTCAGCAGAGCGTAGAGTCAGAGCTAAATGCCACATCACCATAGAGTTTGTTAACAACAGCTTTCTTTGCCCTTTGTCTCGATGGACTGAATCAGGGATACTCGTCATACTTCACCTCAACCACGTCACTGAGAGACCCCAGCCTGACACAGCAGCAGAGATGATGAAAGCAGAAACAGCAAACAGATGCTTCAGTTGTGTTTCTCTCTGTGTGTGCGCTCACGCCCACTTGTGTGTGTGAACTTTCCACGTACCTCAGCTTGTTTCTCCAACATGAGCCATCAGGGCTGAAAAACATCACTAACACATGAATTCTTTCTCTTTTTGTTATCACCTGTGATCATGTGTCTCATGTTTCTGTCATTCACCAGTTCTTGTATAGTTACGTGTAACTAGACTTCTGTGGGACGTAAATGATTGTTTTGTATGCAGATCTGTACAAAGGATGTAAACACTTGATTACAAAGGAGATCTCAGCTGTGTTGTTATGGATGGACTTCAACGTATTTGTTAAAAAAGAGAATAAAGCAAAGTGTTTTAGCTGTTTGGGAGTTTTTGTTTGATTCCATTCAGTTTTATTTCTATGGAGTCAAATAATAAGAAAGGCTCTAGAACAGCCCTGAGTTTGTCCAGGTGACACTCCTCTGAAGAACAAAGACAAAGAGGAAGAAGGGGATTCGTTTTCAAGTCTTGTTTCTTTCAAAATAAAAGCTGAAATGTTTTGGAAGCATGATAATATTTCAGCCAGGATGCCGTCTCCAAGGAGACCTGCACCTCAGCGCTGAGCTCCACATCACGCCCTGTGAAAGCACAGATATAAATCTGCTGCAGTGAGAAGAACTTTACCCAACACAAGTGTAGAAGTAGACATTTGACTTTACCTACAACCTGTTAACAACAAAGCTTTCACTGCCTCTGTTGTTGATGTCATGTAGGACTAATCATACTTCACATCAGCCATGCACACGTCAGAGGATCTCCAGGCTTTCAGTGATAAAGCCAAGCAGATGATGTGAACATAGCAACAGTAAAACATGCATCATAATCAGCTGTATGTGTCGACTATGTGGCACCTCAGTCTTGTTGGCATGAAGAAAAGTTGTGTAACATGTAGCATAAGGGCTGCAAAGACATCATGTAGACAGCAGTCGTCTGTTAGTCGTAACGTATCTCCTGTTAAAGAGTTAAATGTGCGTTCTCCATCTCTGTCCTCTCACAGCTCGCCGTATACCAACTCCAGCTGTGGTAACAAGACATGATGCACTACCAGATGAAAGAGTCCTAGGAGTGAACTGGTGCACAGAGACAGATGTATTCAAGATCAGGATAACTGAAAAACCTGTGCCAACGACTAGGCGAGGCATCCTCTCATTTGTAAGTGCAATATATGACCCATTGGGCTTTTTGTCTCCTGTCATTCTGAACAGAAGCTAAACAAAGTCCTGCTGTGAACAGCAGCAATATGGATTTTACACATCCATCCATCTTTTCAGCTCAGGGTCGTGTGTGTGTTTGCACCATGTTTACAGAAACTGGAACGTGACTCCACTTGTCGCCAAGAGTTTGAAGGCGTTTTTGAGACTAAACATGGTGTTTTAGTGTCAGAGGTACGATTAGGTTGTGGTTAGGTTTAGGGCTGAAGGTTAGGGTTAGGCATTCAGTTTTTAGGGTTAGGTAAAGCATTACATCAATGTCCCCACGGAGATATGAAAACAGGACTGTGTGTGTGTAACCCTATCCCAGCTGTTATTAGGCAAGAAGCAGTTAACCTGTGGGAGGATGTCAGGGTACCAGGAGAGAATCAGACATGGATTCAAACCCACGACCTTCTTGCTGAGAGCAGGTTGATCCCACCTACAAAGATCATCTGTTTAAACATGCGCTGTAACTGAGTATTTTTTAAACATGAGAAACCGAATATAAGGGTTGCTCTGCCACTGCTGCCTTGACCGGTTACTTCATTTTATCCAGTGACCACGTTGGCAGCATCAAAGCTAAGTAAGGCCACGCCCACACTTACATCGGGATTTTTGAAAACGCAGATTTTTCTGAGCGTTTGCGCCTTTCATCCACACGTAAACGGCGTTTTCACTGAAAACTGATATTTTTGAAAACGTCTTGTTAAGTCTAATTGTTGAATGTTGCCATTGTGTTTCTTAAATTTGTACAGCATTAGTTCAAGCAGTAGGATCAAAGCCATTCCTTTGATCCTGACCACCTCTCCAACCACTCTGTGCTGGGGGAGGTTTTATTGTAGATACATCCTATCTGAAAGACCTGTTTCTTTTGATGTAAGCTTCCTGGGTTTATGACCCTTTGGTCAGCAGGAGGTCTGACACACACACACGCACGCACGCGCGCGCGCGCGCACACACACACACACACACACACACACACTCAGTGTATACATTTACATACAGTGCCTTGTCTTTGTAACCAAAGGGGGTTGCAAGGGGAGGTGTTTAGTAAACTATTGTTTGAAGTTTGTCAATAAAAGGCAGCGAGAGGAGGCCATCATCGGGGTCATTTTCGTGGTGGACACAGACGAGGCCTCCCTTGCACAAGTAATCGATCGATCGACTGTCTTGTTTTCTTCATGATGAATAAGTCTCTAGAATTAGCGGGGCTTGTGGAAACACAGACCCAACATTTATTTGGTCCTCCGAGCTGGAGCCTAACACATTGCATCCACCGAGGAGAGGGAGAGGACGCCACCGCAACGTCTGGGATGATTGACGTAAAGCCCTGGTGTTTCACTTTGCTTTGTCACCAGGCCGGGAAGTTTGCGCCTGAACTCCCCTCGGGATGGATGACGATTGACGGGATCCAGAGACTCTTCCCATGAACGTAAACAAACAGTTAGTACAGAAGGCCTTAGAGAGCGGCTACGTGACCCTGCGTTGACCGCAGGTAATGGAAGCGCGCTAGCCGCGTAACAGAGACACAGGCTTCTCTGCCGTTTGGGGCGTGGAAATAACCTAGGTTCGGTAGCTCCGCCGTGAGGAGTGTCCGGAATCTCCGCCATTTGGGGGCGTTAGAGAGTGTCCGAAGGTTGAATTCTCCGCCATATGGGGCGTTTGAGAGTTTTCAACAGAGAGCGCTAGCTGTGCGTGCAGACGCAAGCGATAGGCCTATGTTGTGTGTGTGTGCGGGCCAGACGTGGTCTGCGTGAGTGTGGCTGATTGTTGTCTTGTAATGGAGAATAAAATGTGTAAGTCTGCCTTAGAAGGGGATGTAAAATTTATGGAGAAAGTTTTACCAGGCAGCACGCAGTATGTAGGTTGTTGGTGTGAGAAATATGGATTTGAAGGGACATTAGTGGAAGTTCAGTGTAAAATGCTGGTAGAAAGAATAGCTGTAAGTGTAGCAGGTAAAACAGGTAAAGCGAAGCAGAGGAAGGAATTGCAGTTAGCAGTTGCTAAGTTGTGGCTGGAGCAGACTCAGAAGAGGAGAGAAGCACAGAATGTTAAAAGAGCAATATTGCAAGAAGTTCTTGTGAAACCTGAGGATGAAACTACAGCTCAATCCACTGCAACTACTCTAGAACAACACCGTAGAAAAGCATTATGAAGAGCAAGAATGTTAGCAGAAAGAAGAGCCAGAGAAGAGTGTGAGAGAGCAGAGGCAGAGGTGGAGGAGAAATTAAAGGCTGAGTATGGAGAGGCATTAGGAGCAGCATTGAGTCCAAGACAGACTAGGCAGGGTAGGAAACAGAAAGTAAAGTTAGTGAACACAAACGTTACAACCACATATCCATCCCTGACACAACACAAAAAAACAAACAAACAACATATGGTGTTTCTGTAACAGAGTGTGAAGATGAAGAAAGTTTTTCTCCTGATCCAGTCCGTGAGTGTGAGCGTGTTTGACGTCATGGTGTGTGTGAAAAGGTATCCAGCTGGGGCAGACGTGATTCTGCAGGTCACCTGCCCAGTGGACGAAAAGAAATAAAATAGTTGTGTGGATGAATGATAGCACGAAGAGTGTTTGGTGTTTCTCAGTCTGAAACAGCTGTAATGCTACTTTCTGTTTTGGAGAAAAGTACAGTTTAAAAAAAACAAAAAAACAGAGAGAGATGTGTGTTGTTTAAGCAGTGATGAGAATAATGGAAGTGTGATGAGAGATGAACACAAAAACATACTGAAGATGCATTAACTATACCAACCCTACATGCATATTAGTTACATGAGAAGAAACTTATTATGTGCTAAGACAACAGGGTTATGCTGTATGTTGTGTGTATGGCTGATTGGATGAATGTTTGAGATTAAACTGGCTGTTGATTTGTCTTTTGTTACTAAGTTGAACCTGCCAATTGGGTTGTTACGATTTATCCCCCTGGCATGAAGAACACGTGTCATGACTTAAACAAGGCCTTTCTTTCCTTTGATTTCCTTTATTTTCTTTCTTTTATTTTGTTACTTTCATGGTGCACTGAAAGTTTTGTTTGATGATCTCTGTTTGAGCAGATCTGCACGATTAGAATCGAAGCGTCGTCGAGAAAACTGTTGCAAAGTGAGCTTCTCCAAAATTAAAATGGGCTCAGGAGAAAGCCACTTATTTGGGACAATCAGGAAACAAGTTCCTGTCCAAAAGGATTCAACGAGGAAATCCAGTCTAAATTCTTTTTCTTTTTGAAATGATGTCGTTTTGCTGAGCGTGGAAACGAATGCGACGATAATTTCCACAATCAGCAAAAGAAGGAATCACTGAGTGAATGAGTGAGAATTTTAAAATAAATGGGCAACTGACTGACTGACAAAAGCTGACAAGACTGACTGACTTAACACCATTGTGTGAAGTCAACCCCCACCTGACAAAGGTGTGGATGTATCTCTGTGTGTGTCTCTGTTGCAGGAGCAGAAGGAGACCAGAGGAGGAAACTTGGGTCACATGACTATGTGAACTCTGAAAATTTAACCTTTTTAGTTTAAATTCTCTGTCTGTGAATTTACCATGTGTGTGTCATTCACTACCTTGTGTTGCTCACAGAGATTACTGAAAGAGTGTATACACCTGCGCAGCGCTAACATTTATATTTCTTTTTACAGCCGATGGTTAATCATGTGATTTGATCATGTGATTTACAGCAGGACACAACTTAATGATGTTTCTCTACCACAGGATTACTGAGATTTTGTATGAAGAAAACTGTAGTTACAGGCTATATGTTGATGATGAAATTACAGTGTTGTTGAGAGAATGTTGGAGAAAATGTGAATGTAACAGGGGAGAAATTTTTTTTTTCTGCCTGTCCCGTTTGGCTCTTTTGAATTCTTGTCTAAAGGCAAAGAAAGATGCCCAACGGATTTACTTTACCAAATTGACCATCCCAGCCTTGCCGTAATGGTCCGTTTGATTCACCTTTTATTGTTTATTTTATTTTCACTTGCTGAATACGGGACAGACTTGACTGGAGGAAAGAAGGGGAGAAAGAAAGAGGGAAAGAGAAACAGCTGAGAAGAGGGACGGGGGAGAAGGGCAAAAAACAAAAACCAACAGAATGGGCAGAAAAAAAATGCATCTATCGATCACCTGGATCACCTGTTGAGAAAAAAAAAGAAAACAAGCAGAAGAAAACAAGAATAATAGAATAAACAACATCACAATGATATATGGGAATATGACAGTAAATACTAAATATTAAATACTAAATACTTCCCCTGCCAGTAATAACATTACTGGCAGGGGAAGTGGTGGTAGGGGGAGATAGACCTCCAAACCTTGGAGGGCCCGAGATGTCCCCAGAGAGGTGGCGTCTGATACCCAACCTGACATATAGACACAGACATACAGGAACACACAGATACAAACATCCATTCCCACCCTCATGCTCTCATGTGCACTTACTCCACACTCAACCAACGTGGAGACAGACATAAAGAGACGCTGTACACACGATCACACTCCCCAAGCGTACTCTACAAACCGGGTCTGGGTACCCTTGCCCCTGGAGGGGGGAACTGCACCCAGACCCAGGTGGTGTTACCCTTTTCCCTGCGGTGGGGAGAGGCATATATATATATATATATATATATATATATATATTGACAGCTGTGATGTTCTTATGTTCCAGTCGGCAGCATTACGGTTACCATGGTTCATGGTTACAGGGTGATGCTCTCTCTCTCTGCGTGTTTCCTGGGTGAGAGAGCGCCTTTTTGTTGTTGTTGTTGTTGTGCTAAGCTAATAGGCAGAATATAAATAAATACAATAAAATATCCTGCTATAACAGTTTGGGTCAAAGTGCAGATGTTCCAGATGTTCTGAGTCTGTCTGTGTTTCATGTTAACATGTAGATGTTGGACCAAAGTGAAGCTTTTTGATGTGACAGCAGGAATGTGAAGTGTAACTCTGAGCTGTAGGAAATGAAACTAAACGGACTTTTTCTCCTTTATTTATAGGAAAGTGTAGGAGAGCAACAGATGAACAAGCGTTACTGTAACAGGAAACATCAGAGGACCTTTATGTTCATCATCATCACTGTTTCCTTGTTCTGTCACAAACACACAACACTTCCTGCTCTCTCTCTGATGGATCTGATTGGCTGTTTCATTCACAGGAGGTCAGGGCGTCACACAAACAGCTTTAACTGCACAACGACACACTTTAAATCATCTGCAGACAAACCTGTGTGTTTGATTTATGAAGAAATAATAAAGACGTGTGTACAGCTGTCCATGAAGCAGCTTCTCACACAAACTCTGACACTTCAGCCACTTTAATTCCTGCAAAGCTGCGTAATAAAGAGCTGTGACTGCTATGAGCTGCTGATGATGACTGCATGAAGCTCTCAGCTGAAGCTTCTTTCATTTATTTTAATGTTAATGTCGCCTTTTTAAGCCTGTGTGAGGATTTTAATGACACACATTAAATGAGCTTCTTTGATTAAAACCAAATTCATGTTGATTTTCAGCCTGAAATGATAAAAACTTTAATAATTCTGTTTATAATCATCAACCTGGAGACTAATGAAAAGTATAATAGTGAAAAAAAGCCTTTATTATTTGAGTAATGCCTGAATCTGCTCAGAGACGGAGACAACACAGAGGTGTTGATGACAGTTTGACATTAACTGAATTAAAAACAAAGTGCTCTTATTGTGAAAATCTGCTTCCTACTTCTTTAAATCATTTTTATGTATTTTTTAACCTCACAGTGAAACATTGAGGCATTAATCTGACACAGTTTGATCAGCAGCTGTGTTTTCACTGACGTTTCACTTTGATTTGTTCAGACTGAGCAGAGAGGATCGGTTCTCTGTGTGCGCACTGCTGAGAAACACAAGCTCATTTCTGCTGTTTCATGAAAAGTGTTATGGAGGAACAAGAAGTTCAGCCTCTAAACTCTCAGCGTGAGGACTGAGTGAAGAGTTTCAGAGCAGAGAGTTTTGGCTCACAGCTTTTAGCGTCTACACAAAGAGACGATTACGCACTTGATCTGAGAACATCTCCACCTCCTACAAACAAACTCTCCTACGAGCAGCTGTCACAACCACAACAGGCAGAAGACTGGATTTCTTCAGGTCAGATTTCATGCAGTTTGCATAAATTGTGTGTCACAGACTTTGTAGTTCACATTTGTGTGACTCGTTTAAATCTTCTCCTCCTGAAAGTGAAACTCTTACAAACACATCAGGCCACAACCTGCTGCAGGTTAATGATTGATCTGAAGGCAGCTGACCTTTGAGCAGGAACTTGTGAGTCTTTTATTGTGTTTAATGCTCACAGTGCTGAAGCCTGCAGACACACCCACATCATATTATTTGTTCTCAGGAGATAACATAGAGATTTTGGCCCTTTCTCAATGTGCGTACTTGCGTTCTCGTCTACTCGTGATACGTCATCAGTCGGAGACCAAGTACTGTTCCAATTCGAAGTACGCATCAAGCCGAGTTCTCGCTCCGCCCGTTTTATCGAGCATGCATCGGTGGTGAGTTGTGTGGACTTGGTACAGCTAAATATCCCAGAATGCATTTCGTCCAAAACTCAAACGCGGCAATGGCGGACGAGCGGGGCTGAAAACTTTTAGATATTACTCTTTCTGGGTCACAAAATAAACATTTAAGTTATTTCAAGCGAGAATGTAGCTGTGTAAACTTCAAATATCTGCTCGATTTATCAAGATATCATATATTTCCAAACGCGCTCCGACGTTTTTGGAGACGTCTGTGACCCGCCAGCTCCATAGCAGACAGCGAGGTCAAGGATCATTAGAGCCGGCGAGAACAGCGGACTCCCAGCACATCGTTTTCACTCCTTTTATTAAGGTATGTACACGTATGTACATGTACACTATTTTTATTAATAGAGATTTCACCACTGAGGTTAAACATGATATATAAGTCACTTAGATCACTTCTAAATGTTAATGTTTGGCTTATTTCAGTGTTTTATTTGTTCCTGAGTAAACTGGTTTGGCTGTGATTAAAGTTAAGCTTCATAACATATTACTCACAGTTAAATTAAGAGGGGACGGCAGTAAAAACTCTGGACCTGTGACATCATCAAGTATGCCGGTGTTCCAATTGGACAAATTGCGAGTCCGTGCTCCCGTTTCCGGCAAGTCTGTGCTCCCGTGCGGTCTCGGCAAATCCGGTCTCGCCGAGAACGCGAGTACATACTTGCGTACTTAGAATTGAGAAAGGGCCTCTGACTATATCGCTCTATCGGGAGGCACCAAGATGGCGGCTTGAACAGTCGTGTTTTTTTCAGGAGCTCCGAAAGACCGCAAAATTTACTAAGTAACTTCATTCTCTTTCCACTCGAATTATAACTATGGATGCCCAAAAGGTTATTAAGAATGCAAAGCTGCAATTTGTGCCGTCAAACCCCAATGTTAAGACGTCGTCGCATGCTAAAGTCAGTGACCATGGCTATGCTAACACTGAAGCTGCCAACGTGGGCTTAAACAAGCGAGAACGGGGAGCAGACTCGGCGCCGCCAACTCCTTCAAAACAACCGCCAGAGGAGAAAAGAACAAAATCTTCAGAGAAGGAAGACGATATCTCCAATAAAACTATTTTTGAAGCCATTATGGGACTTGACAAAAAATTTGAAGCACAACTGGAGGATATCAAGGAACAAAACAGACAAAGTGCAGCTATGGTTGCCAGCTTGGCTAAGGCTGTAGAGTTTAATGCTGCAGAGATAGTTGATTGCAAACTGAAAGTTGTTAAACTGGCAAATGCGAATGAACAGCTGCTTAAAGACAATGAAGACTTGAAAAGGAGAGTGAGAGAACAGGAGCGCTACCGAATGAGGTGGTGCCTAAAACTGAAAGGGATGAAGGAAGACAAAGATGAAAACATTAGAGTGAAGGTTTTGCAAACGCTTCAGAAGATTGCCCCTGACTTGAACTTAGAAGAGGCCGTTGATATTGTCCACCGTTTAGGGAAACGAGTTGATGGCAGAAACAGAAACATCATTATTCTATTCACACAGAGGCGAATTAAAGAAGAGTTGTGGAGGCGCACCAAAGACTCTTCAACCTGCAAGCAAGAAGGCATCAGTTTCGCAGAGATGTTGCCGCAGGAGGACATACAAGATCGACAGCGCCTATGGCCTCTGGTGGAGGAAGCAAGACGTGCGGGTAAACGAGCCTACTGTCGTGGTCCACATGCCTTCATTGATGGACGCAAAGTTGAGGAAAGACAGGAGAACTAAAAATGACAAAAACTGAAATAGTGGAAACTTGTTAGCGGTCTAAGGAGCTCAGCATTTAGTACTTTTTTTCCTTCTTTTTCTCACGTGGTGAGTGATATTCTGTCTATAGTTCATGTTGAATGTTAACATTTGTTTTGGTTCTTTAAATGTTAGGGGTTTAAGAGAATCTGTTAAAAGAAAAGCCTTATTTTTGTACTGCAAAAGTAAAAAATCAAACTGTATTTTTCTACAAGAGACTCATTCATCTGATAGTGATGTATCTTTTTGGTCAAACCAATGGGGTAGCAAAATCCTGTTTAGCCATGGCTCAACGAGGTCGGGGGGTGTAGCAATTTTATTCAATAACTTTCCTGGGGATCTTGTACTACAACGGACTGACTTGAATGGTCATTGGTTGATTGCTGTAATGAGAGTTGAAAGTTTGTTTTTCATTTTAGTCAACGTTTATGGATATAATAATGAAAGTCAGAATAAAATTATGTTAGAAGATATAACTTCAAATATTTTTGAACTTAAAGATCGATACCCTACAGAATACATTTTAATGGGTGGTGATTGGAACATGACTCCTGATGAATGGACTGATAGATGGCCCTCAAGGACAGGTAGACCACAAAAAAATAACCTAATTATAGATTTTTTGATAAATAACAACTTGACAGATATTTGGAGAGTAAGAAATCCAGGATTTAAGAGCTTTTCTTGGTTTAAACCAAATGGAGCTTGTAAATCTAGAATAGACTATTGGCTAGGAAGTGACATCATTCTTAGGCACACTGTAAAAGTTGTGATGTCAAATGCACCTCTATCTGATCATTGCTTTATTGAACTGTGCTTAGAATCGGAAATTAGACAATCAAATAAAAGAACTTATTGGAAGTTCAATGCCAAACTTTTACAAAATGAAGACTACTGCGACATAGTCAGAAAAATTATAAAAGATATTATGGCTGATCATCTAATTGTAGGCTATACCAGTAAATGGGAATTCATTAAATTCAAAATTAGAGAATTTAGTATTCAATTCAGTAAAACCATAAGTCAAAAGCAAAGAGAATATGAATGTAAATTATTCCAAGAAATTACTTATTGCTGTAGTAAAGATGATCTAAATACCCAAGAAAGGAGTAAACTTATGGAGTTGCAAACTAAATTAGATCAGCTCTACCTAAATAAAGCAGAAGGAGCTTTTGTGCGTTCACGGGCCAAGTGGATTGAGGAGGGGGAAAGAAATTCTTCATATTTTTTTAATTTAGAAAAGAGCAGACAGAAAAGAAATTTTATATCTTCTCTGTTAATTGATGGCATTGAATGTGACGACCCTAAAATTTTGGAGAATGAAACTTATACATTCTATTCCAATTTATACTCCTCACAGTTCTCCCAAGCAGATTGTGATGTCTTTTTTGATCAAATAGATAATCTGATCCCTAAAATTGATGAATCATTTAAGGAATTATGTGAATCTGACTTCAGAATTGAAGAGTTAGATGCATCTGTTAAGAAAATGGCACTTAATAAATCCCCTGGTCCAGATGGGCTTACAGTTAATTTCTTCCAATTTTTTTGGGAAGACTTACGGGAAATTTTATTCAAAGCTATACTGGCCAGTATTGAAAAGGGAGAATTGATGTCTAGCATGAAACAAGGATTAATTACATTAATTCCTAAACCAAACAAAGATAAACGACAATTGGATAACTTAAGGCCCATAACTTTATTAAATACAGATTATAAAATTTTCTCTAGCTCAGTTGCAACAAGGCTCAAACAAGGGGTTTCAAGTATAATTAGTGAGACACAATCAGGGTTTTTGAAAGACAGGAACATTCATAATAATATCAGATTGGTTTTAGACTTACTGGACTACAATGATCTAATTAGTGATGACAGTTTTATTCTTTTCTTGGACTTTTATAAAGCTTTCGATTCAGTAGAACATCCTTTTATTTTAGAAACACTAACTCGATTTGGATTTGGGGATAAATTTAGGAAGATAATACACTGAACAAAAATATAAACGCAACACTTTTGTTTTTGCTCCCATTCCCCATGGGATGGACGTAGAGACCTAAAATTCATTCCAGATACACAATATAACCATCCCTCCCAAACAGTGGTCACAAATCAGTCCAAATGTGTGGTAGTGGGCACATCTGCTATATTGAGATAATCCATCCCACCTCACAGGTGTGCCACATCAGGATGCTGATCTGACATCATGAGTAGTGCACAGGTGTACCTCAGACTGCCCACAACAAAAGGCCACCCTGGAATGTGCAGTTTTGTCTCACAGCAAAATGCCACAGATGCCACAAGCAATGAGGGAGCGTGCAACTGGCATGCTGACAGCAGGAATGTCAACCAGATCTGTCGCCCGTGCATTGAATGTTCATTTCTCAACCATAAGCCGTCTCCACAGGCGTTTCAGAGAATATGGCAGCACATCCAACCGGCCTCACAACCGCAGACCTCGTGTAACCACACCAGCCCAGGACCTCCACATCCAGCAGGTTCACCTCCAAGATCGTCTGAGACCAGCCACCCAGACAGCTGCTGGAACAATTGGTTTGCACAACCAAACAATTTCTGCACAAACTGTCAGAAACCGTCTCAGGGACGCTCAACTGCATGCCCGTCGTCCTCATCGGGGTCTTGACCTGACTCCAGCTCGTCGCCGTAACAGACTTGTGTGGGCAAATGCTCACATTCGATGGCGTCTGGCATGTTGGAGAGGTGTGCGCTTCACGGATGAATCATGGTTCACATTGTTCAGGGCAGATGGCAGCTGAGAATGTCCCAGTTCTTGCATGGCCAGCATACTCACCGGACATGTCACCCATTGAGCATGTTCGGGATGTGCTTGACCGGCGTATACGACAGCGTGTACCAGTTCCCACGAATATCCAACAACCTCGCACAGCCATTGAAGTGGAGTGGACCAACATTCCACAGGCCACAATTGACAATCTGATAGACTCCATGCGACGATGTGTTGCACTGCATGAGGCAAATGGTGGTCACACCAGATACTGACCGGTTCTGGGTCCCCAGACCCCCAATAGCGCAAAAAACTGCACATTCCAGGGTGGCCTTTTGTTGTGGGCAGTCTGAGGTACACCTGTGCACTACTCATGATGTCAGATCAGCATCCTGATGTGGCACACCTGTGAGGTGGGATGGATTATCTTAATATAGCAGATGTGCCCACTACCACACATTTGGACTGATTTGTGACCACTGTTTGGGAGGGATGGTTATATTGTGTATCTGGAATGAATTTTAGGTCTCTACGTCCAACCCATGGGGAATGGGAGCAGTAACAAAAGTGTTGCGTTTATATTTTTGTTCAGTGTAGATATACTGTATAATGATATAAATAGCTCTGTGTCATTAGGCTATGGCACTGGTAAAAGGTTTAGCGTTAAAAGAGGAATTAGGCAAGGGTGTGGAAGCTCTCCGTTGTTGTTCATAATGGTTGTGGAGATGCTCGCAATTCTAATTAAAAACAGCAGCGTTGTTGGAATTGAGATTATGGATAATCTTTTAATAATTAGTCAACTTGCAGATGACACTACTCTTTTCTTAAAAAATGAACATCAGATCCCCCTGGTAAAACAAATAATCACTACATTCTCAAAAGCTTCAGGCTTAAAGTTAAATTTAAATAAATGTGAATTATTGGCATTAAAAGAGTGTAATTCACAATTACTGTACGATATAAAGGTGAAGAAGGAGGTAAAATATTTGGGCATCACAATTTCAAAAGATCACAAAGTCTTAGAAAAAGTAAATATTTTAGATAATGTTGACAAATGTAAGACAATCTTAAATAAATGGTTACAGAGAGACATCACAATTTTTGGAAGAATATTATTAACCAAAATGGATAGTTTATCTAGATTTATATATCCAGCTTACTCTTTATCAATATCGAATAAAGTTATTAAGACAATTAATGGCTTGAATTTTAATTTTATTTGGAGGAATAAGTGCCATTATATATCTAAAGATGATTTGGTTAAACCATACATTGAAGGCGGTGGAAACGCAATTGATTTTGATGTAATGAATGGTGTTTTGAAACTTAAATGGTTAAAATCCTTCCTAAATAATCCACACTCCATTTGGTTTTTTATACCAAATAAGGTCTTCAACACACTGGGTATCGACTTTCTCCTAAAGTGTGACTTTGAAATTACTAAGCTACCTGCTAAATTCTCTGAATTCCATAAACAGGTCCTTCTTTATTGGAAAATGTTATTTAAACATAATTTCACTCCACATAATAGCCCAATTTGGAACAATAGATATATGCTGATAAACAGAAAATCTATTTTTATTCAAGATTGGTTATCAAAAGGTGTTTGGGCAATTGCCCATTTTGTAGATGAGGAAGGACATGTTCTAGGACATCAAGATTTTTGCCAGAAGTTTAATATCCAATGTTCTAAAAGTAAATTTAATCGGGTTATAAAATCCATTCCATTGTCACTTAAAAACATAGTTGTAAATGATATAATATATTCTGACATCTCCCCCAAGTTAAGGCAATTATATATAGATGGTATTCGATTTTGTGATGTTAAATGCAACAATAAGTTTCTTAGATCTTCATTAAGGAGTCTTTATTCTCCAAATTTACTTAGACGTAATTACATATTAAAAGATTTCCAAAGGAAAGAAATTGAAAAAATAAGAACTGATTATATCACCTTCCCTATCCCTCCTAAAGGGAAAGAAGTCCAATTTAAAATCTTGAATAAAATTTACCCGACAAATAGACTCCTTAGTGATAGATTCAAAATAGAAACAGGTAATTGTGCATTTTGTGAAACAGAAGAGGAGGATTTGGATCATCTATTCTTTTTGTGCAATTTTATACAAATATTTTGGTTGGATTTTCATACCTGGCTTTATTCCAAGGGGATTCAAATTACCCCATTTACCCTAAATATGATAATGTTTGGAGAGTTTTTGAAAGAAAAGAAAGCTAATTATGGTGTTAATGTGTTATTAATCTTGTGCAAGCATTTTATACATAAATGTCGTTTTTTTAAGACTAAACCAACACTAGCTTACTGGAAAAACGACTTAAACCTGTTGGTTAAATCTTTGACTTTAGTTAAGAAGAAAAAGGCTGCTTCTTTTATTTCCTTTATAGAAGATTTTGATTTAGTGAGTTAATAATTTGTTGAATTATGTGACCCCATCTTTGTATTTTATTTTCACTATGCATGAAAGTTCCTAATATGTAAGAAAGGTCTATTCTCTGAATCTGTGATATATGGTGCATTTTGTTTGTATGTTTATATTACTAATAAAAAAAAAATAAAAAAATAAAAAATAAATATATATATATTAGGGGTGCAACGATACACAAAATTCACGGTTCGGTTCGGTTCGATACTTTGGTGTCACGGTTCGATATTTTTTCGATACAAAAAAAATGTTCATGCCGTTTTAATTTGTCATTTATTAAAATTATAAATATATATTTTAACACAAAAGTACAGTTTTTAAATTTAACCCTAACCCTTGTGCGTGTTGTTTTTTAGCTCGTCATATTGCAGCCACAGAAATTCTTTTGTCCATGAAACCATAAAGCTGCACTTTCTTTTTGCCTTATAGTCTGATTTGTCATAACTTCTCCGTTTTGTGGTAAGCTTTTCTTTGGCTGTCACTTCTTCACCCTGACCTGTCTTATTTGGCTCAGCAGAACTAAAATATATATCTGTCTGTGAAGGTTCTCAGTCATCCAGGTCATCGTAGTGAAATATATATCCTGCCGCACTCACATAAGCTCAGCGATTCTCTGCGCGATCAACCTCTCACATGTTTAAGCTGCGGGAGATTTCACTTGTCATGTTTGCATAGTAAGCTAACAATTAATAAGACGATGTCAGAGGAATTGGTGCACAAATTATCATCACTCACAGATCAGTGCTGTCGCGCTCTATACACAGTTCGCGCGATTGCAAAGTGAAAGCAAAAAAACAAGCGCAAATTCAAACACGATTTCAATATGTCACATATTGACAGTGGCTCACCCAATGACATAATTACCCAGCTACATTTCTGAAAGAATGCAAAAGCATTGACATATATTTTTCCTTCCTACAATAGCCCGACAGGCAGGGGAGAGATAGCCCCGGGACGTCGGGCTAGCGATATTGCGAGCCCTGTATCTGATTGAGGAATCACTCATCTTTGGAAAAGAGAGTTTATTACAGAGAAATGTCTCTTTCCAAAATAAAAGCTATACTATCCGCTTCTTCTGGGCTATATTCTCAGCAGCATATTAAACATATCAGGTCTCCATAAGGAGAATCCTGTGCTAACAGCTGTCTAAATGACTCGGCTAAAGTTTGTAGCATGCATGCTTGTTGTTTTTGTCTTTGCACTAGGATGATGTCGGTGTAAATGTGCAGTCATATTCGTTGTGTTCCCACTAGTGCTTTCAGGTTAATCTCGTTGAAATAACCTTAACGCCACAACACGGCAAATCTCCATTAACGAGCTACCCTATACAGAGGGGCTAGACGGCCAACACGTTAACGAGCTAACTGCGCTAACACACTAGCTCCCACCCATGTAATTGAGCATTGCATGGCACATCCAACATACTGTTTTACTTTAGTCCATGACTCGCTTACCTTCAGGGTCATACGTCACATGAAAACCAAAATAATTCCAAACGCCAGATCTGAATGAGGGTGGGGAGGTCCACTTCTGTCTCGCTAGCTTGCCCTGCGCTCTTCCTTCTGACCATGCTGTCTGTGTTGAGTGCTCAGTGAATCTGCGTTCGACTACTCCGCCTAGGCTGCACTCTCGAGCCTAGGCGGAGTAGTCAAATGCAGATTCACTGAGCGCTCAACACAGACAGCATCGTCAGAAGGAAAGTTGATAAAATAAATTACAAATTTTGTATTGTTCTTTTTTTTTTCTCCCCTTTGGTTTTCTTTCTTTCTCTCCCCCTCTTTCTTTCATTCTTTCCCCCTGTCCTATCCCACAGTCATGTCTGTCCCGTTTGCAACTGAAAATAAAATAAATTCATAATTATAATAAAGGTCAATCAAATGGACCAATATGATGATCCACTTAAAATAAATCCTCTTGGCATCTTTCTTGGCCTCAAGACAACAATTCTGATGGCTATAGATCCAAACGGGACACAAAAAAAAAAAAAAAAAAAAATTGAAAAAAATTGTATTGTTCGATACATATGCGTACCGAACCGAAAGCACTGTATCGAACGGTTCAATATCGATACGAATATCGTTGCACCCCTAATATATATATATATATATATATCGCTCTATCGCGATAGCGCATGTTGATGATGTCATCAAGCTGTGCCTTTTTTGGTCTAAAGCATCGCAGCGGCTACGCTGGTCGTGTCCAAATTCATGGGCTGCATCCTCCTGAGGACCCGGCCTTCGCGGTCTACGTGGGCCGGGTCCTCAGAAGGTCGAGTAGGCCGGAAGTAAACGGCCGTGAAATTGGACGGTCTAGCCTTCAGATTAGCGTCACCGCTGTCTCGGTGGAGTTTAATAAACTCCTTGCTATCTAAAATATAACAGGACACTGGCGTAAATTCTCGACTGTCTCATACTTCTGTTTAATCAGTTTTCTGTTTCACGTTTAGTCAGCTGTGTAAAAACCAAGGAGGAACCCACCCGGGGGATTAATAAAGTTTTATTTTATCTAATCTAATCTAATAACTTTAATCTTAGCCAAACCGATTTACTCACGAAGAAACAAAACACTGAAAAAAAGCCCAACAATAAAATTTTTAGGTTGTCTAAGTGACTTATACATTACGTTTAAATCGAGCAGCGATAGTCCGCGGTGATCTGAAAATGATGTGCCGGGAGTTGTGCCGTTCTCGGCCGCATCAGTAACCCTCGAGCTCCCGGCTAGCTGGGTAGCAGACGTCTCCGAAAACGTCAAAGCACTTTTGCAAATATGCGATACCTTGATAAACCGAGCAGATATTTGATGTTTACACAGCTACTTTCTCGCATGAAAATATGTTAAAAGTTTATTTTGTGACACAGAAAGATTAGTATGAGTAATTTTAAAACTTAGTAGCGGCCGCCATTGTTGGAAACTGGAGTTTGGCTGGGCCGCGCTATGAATTCTGGGATATGGTAGGCCACGAAGGACACACCTGACCCATCCTTCAAATTCGGGGAAAAGGAGGACGCATTTGTCGGCCGCATTCGGAGGAGTCTACGAATTTGGACAGCCTTCGGCGCGTCGCTGTGACGTAATCGGTCTACAAATGCGGCCTCAGGAGGATGCAGCCCATGAATTTGGACACGACCAACCATTATCCTCTTCAAATTATGGCGGGCGACAGTCATAACAAAGAGATAAAGCACTTTTGAAATACGGGGAAAGCCAAAAACTGCACTTCCTCCACTTCCGTAACATTGATTCATTAATGTTGAATTCTCTCGCAGCTGCTCTATTCCCATGTTGTTGCAGTATATTAATCAGAATCAGAATCAGAATACTTTATTGATCCCTGGGGGAAATTATTTTTTGTTACAGTGCTCCATTTTAAACCAACATTAAGACAAGACAGACAGGCAGGCAGGAATGATTTACTGTGTCGTTCAGTGGTGCTTTTCGGTAACCTCAGTCTCTCACTGAACGTGCTCCTGTGACTGACCAGCATGTCATGGAGTGGGTCGGAGGTGTTATCCAACATTGTCTTTATCTTGGACAGCATCCGCCTCTCCGACACCACCTTGAGGGAGTCCAGCTCCATCCCCACAACATTGCTGGCCTTACGGATTAGTTTATTAAGTCTGTTGGCATCTGCGACCCTCAGCCTGCTCCCCCAGCATGCAACAGCATAGAGGATCGCACTGGCCACAACAGACTCATAGAAAATCCTCAGCATTTTCTGGCAGATGTTGAAGGACCTCAGTCGCCTCAAAAAATAGAGACGACTCTGGCCCTTCCTGTAAAGTGCTGTGGTGTTTTTAGCCCAGTCCAGTTTATTGTCAATGTGTACTCCAAGGTATTTATAGTCCTCCACAATGTCAACACTGACCCCCTGGATTGAAACAGGGGTCAAGTGTTTCCTGGTCTTCCTGAAGTCCACGATCAGTTCCTTGGTCTTTGCCACGTTGAGCTGCAGATGATTCTGCTCACACCACGTGACAAAGGAGTCGACCACAGCCCGGTACTCTGTCTCATCATCCCTGCTGATGCATCCAACCACCGCAGAGTCATCAGAAAACTTCTGAAGATAGCAGGTCTCTGTGCAGTGGCTGAAGTCTGTGGTGTAGAGGGTGAAGAGGAAGGGGGAGAGGACAGTCCCCTGTGGTGCCCCTGTGTTGCTGATCACCTTGTCAGACACACACTGTGGGAGACGTACATATTGTGGTCTTCCTGTCAGGTAATCAACAATCCAGGACACCAGAGAAGCATCCACCTGCATCGCTGCTAACTTATCACCCAGGAGGGTCGGCCTGATGGTGTTGAAAGCACTGGAAAAGTCAAAAAACATGACCCTCACAGTGCTCACCGGCTGGTCCAGATGGGTGTAGACACGATTGAGCAGGTAGATGATGGCGTCCTCAGTTCCGAGACGAATCATAACTAACCTCGTATTGTGGATGGATGATTTCAGTTGTTCTCCTGACTGAAGTTTGGCCCGTGTACAGCATCCTGCTATGCGATTGCATTTGTCCCTGACCACCAGAATCCCTCACGTTAACTTTTATCGAGTGGAAAAAAAGTTGGCGTTCATCCTCCAGCTTCACTGTGCTAATGTTATGCTAACATAGCTGTGTCGCTAGCAATCACGTAGCACAACATTATATACCACCCAGCCAACATGTATATATGGGCCCCACCTGGTTTTTGCTCGGGCTGGATGGGTAGCATGTGGGCATGGGCTCAAACTGGGCTTTTTGTATGGGGCCTACTTGGGTTCTTCACATTAAACCCATATGGGCCATCCCAAGTGAGCACTTTTAGTAGGTCCTAGCTGGGTCAAACATGGGAAACACTTAACTTGGTCCAAAATGGGAAACACATGTAGGACCCACTTGGGTTTTCCACCTGGGATAGACATGGGCAAACACAGTCATTTAAGGATAGGCTGTTGTTGTGTGCCCCAGGTGGGGCAAAGTTAGGTAATCAATATATGTTTTAGTATCGATGACACAGGTGGGCCCCACCTGGTCAAACTAAATGGGTCGCACATGGGCAAATGCAAGTCAGACCCTGAAAACATGTCTATGTGGGCCCCAGGTGGGGCAAAGTGAGGTAATCAATATATTTTTTTAGCACTGATGACATAGGTGGGGCCCACCTGGTCAAACTATATGGGTCGCACATGGGCAAATGCAAGTCAGACCCTGAAACATGTCTATGTGGGCCCCAGGTGGGGCAAAGTTAGGTAATCAGTATATATTTTTTAGTACTGATGACACAGGTGGGGCCTACCTGGCCAAACTATATGGGTCACACATGGGCAAATGCAAGTCAGACCCTGAAAACATGTCTATGTGGGCCCCATATGGGTTATGTTAAGTTAATATGGGCATATATTTTATGTGGGCTCAAGATTGTTTAGTATATATGGGACCCACTTAGGTTTCTCACATTAAAGCCATATGGGCAAAACCGAGTGGAAACATATAGTAGGTCCTGGCTGGGTCAAACATGGGAAACACTTCACTTGTTTCAAAATGGGAAACACACGTAGGACCCACTTGGGTTTTTCACCTGGGTTAGACATGGGCAAACACAGTCATTTAAAGAAAAGCATTTGCTGTGTGCCCCAGGTGGGGCAAAGTGAGGTAATCGGTATATATTTTTTGGTACTGATGACATAGGTGGGGCCCACCTGGTCAAACTATATGTGTCACACATGGGCAAATGCAAGTCAGACCCTGAAAACATGTCTATGTGGGCCCCAAATGGGTTGTGTTAAATTAATATGGGCATATATTTTACATGGGCTCAAGATTGTTTAGTATATATGGGACCCACTTGCGTTTCTAACATCAAATCCATATGGGTGGGCATCCAATGTAGGTCCTAGTTGGGTTAGTGATGGTAAATGTGTACATTGGTTCAAAATGGTAGCACATGCTTATGTGAGGATTCTTCTTCTGTGAAGAGCCTGAGAAAGTGTTATTTGAATAAAGGAGGATTTATTCCAAACAAGCCCATCACAGATTGCGCACAACCCAGGGAGTTCTGAAAGTCAAATTGTAAAAATAATCTCAAAAGAAAGTATGAACATAACTCTCTTTTATAACCTGCAGACGGCACCCATGTGGTACCATTCTCTAAGAAATCACCCTAACTTTAACATATTTGGCACAACCTCAGTCTATCACTTTTGCTACCCTTACGTACAGTCAGATGTTCTTGACCCTTCATTTTTGACCCTCTCAGTATTTAGCCTTGGCTAGCAAATGTACTCAAAGTCCACATTGAGACCTCAAGATGTTATGTGTTATCAGACACTACAACCCAGCTGTCAAGTGAGACTATAGGAACTTTGGTGTTTTTGAACATTCAATGTTACTCAAAACACTCTGCACACTATTCCAAATAACTGGTTTGAAACTGGTTACTTTTTAATTTTAGATTTCATTTTATGTACTTAATGTGAACTCTGCATGGTAGGCTGCATGGTGAGGCTCAGATAAGATAAAATAAGGACTTCATGATTCTTCTTAGGTAAATTCACTTGTCACAGCAGCAATAATAAGTGATTAAAACGGACACAAGAGTAGAAAAAAAGAAAAGCAAAAAATACGAATAAAAAACTTAAGATAAAAGTGAATTACACAGACAAAATCCAGATTTGGCATTTGCAAATTAAGGATTACTGGTTGTTCAAACAATTAAGACTATTTACTTGAGCAAACATGCAGTTGAGGATTTTTAGTAGATCAGACACACTCTACTGTATTAGAGAAAAGACAGTTAGCTACATGGAAGATGGAAGTTTTGGTTAATCAGATCCAGTAAAGCTCCTGAAGTATATTACCGATCTGTTAAAATGTTACTCTTCAAACTTGTGCCCTCAAATTATATAACCAGAAATAATTTATATTTTCTTTGAACTAGTGGAAAGGAGAGGGAATGGGGTCTTTCAAGCAGTCACACTTCAACTGTGAAACTCCCTTGTCCTTATGGTGTATTGACACTATTGAAACTTTTCAAAACCAGTCTAATGTTAGAAGAGCTTTTAGGTAAACTGTTATTCTTCTTCTTATTATTATTATATTTTTATTAATTATATTTTTATTATGATGTTTATTTGGGTGACACTTTTTGATAAATATTATATATTACTTTTTAAAACATATTAACCATCCCTATGCTTAAAAAACTTTTAAAAATAAAATTGTTCTTTTAAACTTGTGCATTGTTTGACTTTTAAAATTTTTGTATCAGGTGTAAAACGACTTTTTAAATAAAGTTGTTTTTAATGTGAGCAGCTCCTATTGGCTCGTTTAAAAAGAGGGAGGAGCAGATTGCACCGCCTAGCGTCTAGTCTTCGCGGTCTTTCGTCTGTTGCGCCTTTTCTCTCCCTGGTGTTTAAGAACGTGGAGGACAAAAGGATACCAAAGAATCGAAAACTATGACAAAGGTAAATACTTAAAGTTTGATACGTTTTCATCAATGGTTATTTTAGTAACTTTCTATAGTCGTCCTAAACGGTATAAGGGGGAGAAGCATAACATCTTTAGCTAGCAGGTAGAACTGGGTTAATTTGCTGCATTGTCTTTGGCAAACATAATTTAAAGTTAATTAAAAAACTCTTACTGCCTATATTCTACTCAATAAAGTTCATCTTATCTTATTCTGTTTTCATTGCACCATTCTCTCTATACAGTTTTTGAATTTACACACTATAACGTACACGGCAGTTTTTTTCTGTGCTTCTGCAACTTTTTCTTGGGTTTTCCTATAAGGTTTTTGTAATTAATTTAAAAAATTTATATTATTTTTTTGGCTTTAGTGGATTCCTGCTCAGCTAACTCGGCCATTATGCACTACCCAGTAAACAAAATGGCTGAACAGTATCTTAAATGTCTGAACATGAGCTAGTCATACCATGTTACGTAATATTCATGTGCAGTGTAGCAAGGTGATTGTTTAAATTACCGGAGTAGATGCCTGCAGCTGAAACGGTTTTCTGATCTGAATACGGTAATGTTACCAGATATGCATTGTACTATGGGAAAACGGTGGTGGATCAGTGTGTAAAAAGCCCCCAAAAGAAACACACAGCGTCTTTAGCTCAAACACTGTCTGATCACTCTCTTAGATACTGTGCTGTTCCATCTAGTTATTGGTTACTGAGAAATGTTAGGTCATTAATTAATTAAGAGAGTGCAGCTGTTCAGATCAGATGGTGAAGTAGGAAAATGCAGAACATGTTATTATAGCTGAATGCTGTGTAAAATACTAGTAATAAATCTAACTCCCATTTACGGCTTTTACTACTGTGGGGCTAAATAAAAAATTACAGACATAATGAAATCTGCTACAATTACAAAGCTTAAGTTTAAAACAATTATTATATATTAAGCATTTTTTTGCTCTTTTTTTTTTTTTAATTCTTTTTGCTAATAATGGACTCAATTTTATTATCAACTTCAAAGACCTATTAAACTTTTAAACCATTAAATCCAGGAAATTAGATGCCCGTAAATGTACGAGACCCTCTTTATGTCTAGTATCCCCAAATATTTAATAATCCTTTCTAAAAGTACACAAATTTTGTTCTTTTCAATTAAATATTGCATGTTCAATGTATTCTTGAGCAGGTAAAAATTCCACTAAATTAGTTTTTGCATATTTTTAAGTATAATCAAATTTTTATAGTTTGCGAGTACTTTTAATTTGGAGATTTTGCCACTTGATTTGAAGTTTGGATAGTGTTTTATAGTAATTTGTAAATGTTTTGAACTCATCTGGCTTCTTAATAATTTAATAAAAAATTAACAAGCCATGTAATAATTTGAAAACCACTAGGGACCACTTATAAAAAAGTAATTCCTTTTTTACTTAAAGGAATTTAGGATTTATGTCTGTCAAGTCATTTGTTCTGGCATAAGTCACCATTTTGATATATCTTCCTGTGACTTTAAAGTCTGTCAGCTAGTTAGATACATTTTTGCACTGCTAGTGTTTGCTGCTTGAATTAGTCAGTTTATCATATAAACACATGCAGTGCCTTTCAAACTTTTAATTACACTGTTCATTTTGTGCATTAGTAAGAGAATCTTTTATATTGAATTATCCTGGGAAAAAACAAAAATGTTTGTATTTTCTCATGCACTTTCTTTCCTTTCCTTATCACGTTTAGATTCTTCAAGATCACAAGCACCATCTTTGACATGTAAGTAACTTTCATATTATTTGTATTACTTATTATTATTATTATTATTTTTTTTGAAAAGTGATGGTCTTTGGGGCATCCTTTTTTTTTATTGGTATTAAGTATATATATTTATTTAGGCACAGGAGGCAATGATCTATTTTAAAATTTAACATTTATTTAATTTTCATCTTTTATGCTAACAATAATGCCAACAGTGTTCTCTTCACTTGACCCACAACTCTGACAGTTTTGGTCCTCTGCTCTCCTCACAATTGGCTGATTTCCATCTGAGCTGCTACTGTCAACTGCATTAAACTGATTTTACATTGCCTTGTTATTCTAATCTTTATCTGCGTTTTGGACTCCAAACATTCACACCTGCTGTTAGTAACCAGAGCTCACAAGAGTGTAAGGCGTGTAGTTCAATAAAGTGATCGATGTGTTCACTAGCTGATTTCAATAAACCGGTAACTTATCAAATCCATATTTTATAGGAAGTACATTACTGATAAAAGTGGTAATAAACACGGTAACCAATAAAAATTTTAATTTCCTGTTATAAAAAAAAATACTGCAGTGAGCTCGGTTTTCTAACACCAGGGGCCCGTTCTTCGTACGTCGCTTACTTACATCCAAGATCAAATGACACATCCAAGATCAAATCATCGCGCTAACCGTGAGCTCGCTAATCCGGTTCCCCGAACACACCTGCTGTTGACGATTACTACAGCTGGATGAAGTAATGCGCGATCACTGGGTGCCGTAAAAGGGGCTACGCATCGATTGCAGAAACAGTGATCGGCAAGCCTCTGATTGGTCGGCGAAAATGTCGAAGGAGCGCGCACAGTACTTCACCGCAGCGGAGCAAGAACTCCTGATTGAGGGATTTCAGGAGTACCAGAGTGAAATTAAAACGCAAGGTAACAGTGCGAAGGCTGCAAAAGCAAGGAGAGAGGGCTGGCAGAAAGTTGCTGACAAATTAAACGCGTAAGTAATGCAACATATTACATGGCACCATACCATATCATATTTTATCATATCAAATCATACCACATGATATCCTCTTACACATTAGAGCCACAACCGGACCCACCAGAACATGGGAACAAGTAAGAGTGAAATACAAGAACATACTACAGAATGGTAATATCCAACACTCATATTGCTGTCAGTCACTTGAAAAGACACCCCTGAAACAATCCCTGTGTTTGTGTATAACAGCAACCAAGAAAAGGGCAGAGCAACAAAAGACAGGTGGTGGTCCTGCACCCCCTCGTCACACCCCAGCAGAGGAGCTGGCCCTAAGGTTGAATGCCACCAGACCCATTGTTGAGGGCATCCCTGGGGGCAGCTCTTCCGGAGACCAGAAGCCGGGGTGCAGTAGCAGCAGCACCTACATAACTGGTGAATGGGCTCATGATTCCATGTGCACAATGTCAAATATGTGGTTGTTGCCTAAATGAAAATGCTATTCGAACTGTGACATTCATTCATTGGCACTGTGGGTTTTCTCTGTGTGTAGTGTTACATGACACACCATCACTTTTACCTGTTCCCATGGAAGGGGTGACTGGAACATGCACAGTAAGTTGGGAGATATACATATATCTGTCCCCACCCAATTGTACAGACCTATAGGCTGTACCACACCCCTTAGTAACACCATTGTGTTACCATTGCACAGGACAGTGACGCAACCCTGTCAGATGGCTGTGGTGTGGCGGAAGACCCTGTGAGTACATGCATGAATTGGCCTGAAATACCATCTACTTGTGTACTGCCATGTGTGTCTGACTGCAGTATGATTTGCAGGCCAAGAGGCCAGCAGAGAGGCCTGCTGATGCAGAGGTGGGCAGTGTTGTGATCAATTATACTGCCTATATGACATGTATTCCCCGTTAAATGTTGTCACCACAATTGACACAGGGTGACATACGTCTGCTCTACAAGAGAAGTCTCCAGCAAAAAATGGAGTATACTGAGCTGAAGAAACAAAAGCTCCTAGGTGAGATCGAACTACAAGCCCTAATGAGGCATAAACTACAATTGGAAATCGAGGTGCTTCAAAAGGAACTCCAGAGTAAGTAGGAATACATGTTCATACGGAGCACTATTGCTGACCCTGCGTGACGCAGTATACATGCTCTGTTTTCCCAGGCAACTGATGACTGGCCTGTGTGTGGTGGGACAGACAACGATGCTCAAATAAACGTCAATAGAAAATGTGTCATGTCATGTTTTTATTATGCGAAATTGTGTTGCACAATCCTGTCCCGTGCAGCTCTGCCACTAGGTTGGTCCAGGTGCACTGGCTGGAGGTCATCATCAGGCTGCACCTCCACCACGGGGGTCCTCTCTCTTCTGATGGTGGCAATGTTGTGCAGTACGGCACATGCAACAATAATGTCACATGCCCTGTCAGGTGCAACCCTCAGGCGTTTTAGACACTGGAATCGTTCCTTCAGTTGCCCAAAGGTCATTTCAATGCGTGCCCTTGTCCTGGCTAGGGCTGCATTGTAGCGGGTTTGTGGCCCAGGGTTGGGGTCAGGGAACGGTGTCATGAAGTACTGCCTGCATGCATAACCTCTATCTCCGAGGAGGATCCCATCATAGGCCCCTGTGTAATGAAGAAATGCTGTTATGTTAGGCCCGACATGAGTATGTGGCATCAACATAAGCCTCTTTTACTTACCACGCTCAAATGATGTGCATAACCCTGACTCTCTGAAGATCCGTGAGTCATGCACTGATCCGGGCCATTTTGCTTCCACATTTGTGATATGGCACATCGAGTCACACACCATCTGTGGGATTCCATTATGTGTGACCACACTCCTCCCATCGTATATTGCCATCTGGAGTGTTAGTATTGCTCACCTGCACATTTATACTGTGGCCCCCCTTTCGGTTGACAAAGTCCCCTTCAGTGGGGCCTGGGGGGGCCTTGATCGCAATGTGTGTGCAGTCTATGGTGCCAATCACATTCGGGAAGCCTGCGGACGTTGGAGCTACAGTTACCGACATAGGTCATGATTGCATCACATTCACTATCCAATTTACTGTACCTGCAATGGCGAAAAAGCCCTGTTTGACGACCTGTGGTCTTAAGTGGCTTGGAAAAACCACAAACACACCCAGGAAATGCTTGAGTGCCAGGTACACTTTGCGAATGGCCCGGCAGACGGCACTTTTCCCAACGTTCTCTGCGTCTCCACAAGTGTACAGGAACGTGCCACTCGCAAAGTAGCGCAAGGCAATGCACACAGTTTGTGCAGTTGTTAATGCCCGACTACGGTGGGTGGTACTCTTAACATGGGGATCCAGCAAGTTGGTTAGGTAGATGATACCCTCACGGGAAAATCGGTATCTCTCTATGAGCACACTGTCGCGCTGTGCTAAAGGATCCTGTCTATCCCGCAATATACGTTGGATTCTGAACACTCTCCTTATCACTCTTGCACCTTCCGCAATGGGTGGCTCGCGTAGAAACGGACAGGACATGGCTGCGACAAACTTCCCACTTCCACCTTCGCTTTTATAGCCGTGGTCTGTCATCTTGATTACACGACGTAATTTGCTATTCCTCTACTGTGGAATGTGTGTTGCATCTGGCGTGATCACCTACATGCCATAGCGTGATTACTCGTACATTTCCCTTTTTTTAGGGACTGACCTGTATGTATCTGTGTGGAATCAATAAAAGGATCAAGTGCTGCATTATCTTTAGTTACATTGATGTTATTTATTTGTGGTGAAACGGTGGCGGAATGTCGCTGTTGCTTTCGTATGATGACGCGGACATACCTGCGTGGCCGCGATCTAATCCTGTTTACATAAAGTAAACCTGCTCCCGAGCAGGTTTACGCTTACGGCTCTGTTGCTATGACAGCAAGTCCCGGATGAGCTTCGGGGAACCGACTGATCCAGGATCACGCGAAATCGTCAACAATCTAATCCGGCTAACCTACTTAGCGAGGTACGAAGAACGGGCCCCAGGTGTGAACATCTACAGTCTTTAAGCGCTGGTAAAGATTTAAAAATAAAAGCATTCAATAACATAACATTAAACAGTAAATTAGTTTGATGGTGTTGACTGCAGCAGCTCAATGTTAATCAGCTGATGGTGATGGAAGCAGATGAGCGTTTTTCATCATGGTTGTTAGTGATGTGTTGGTCAAAACGAAACGGCTCTTTGAAGTGAACGACACAAGCGTGTTTTTTCTCTCTCTCGCACTTTTTTTCCGCTTCACTCTGCACGCGAGCCTTGTGCTTTGCGCTGGGAAGAGGGGGGAGGGGCGGTTGTTACACACGCAGTAGCACAGTAACAGAGCAGGAGGGAGAGAGAGAGAAAGAGAGCCAGGGACAACAACGTCACATTAGAAAGGTATAGTAATCATCCACAACTATTTTCAGTTGTGGATGATAAAGGATTCAGAAAGTTTATCCATGCAGGCCCATATGACAGAGAATGTGCATCTTCTGTTTGTTTTCATATTATAATTTATATTTAATTGTGTTGTGGTTTGCAGTGTTTTGTGTTGTTTCACTTTAAATTTGTTTAAAAGGAAAAAGCTGAAAATTTAAATAGTTAAAAGTTGAAATGTAAATAGTTGTTTTTTTTGTATTATATGATTTATTTATTACATTTTATGTGGAGAGAATAAATAAAAGTATATTTACGGTGGCTGCTAGAGACAAAGCACGTACAAACCCCAAAACACGTAAAAACTCCATAGCACGTACAAACTCCAAAGCACGTACAAAACACAACAGAAGTGCTCCAGGATGCTAGGCACAGTGTTGAGATTTTGTTACCTAGTGGCTACACAAGCCAGGAAGTACCAACGACCGGATTTGGTGTGTGGTAGTAACAGGTAAATGAACAGCTTTTGGAATTTTTTATGAATATATATGAGTGCTTGTGTATAAATACACAAAAAATACACATATGATTTCAATTGTGTAAATTAAGTGATCTAGATAGCTCTGTTTTGGAAGTTCAGTTGACGCTAGAAATGGGTTTTGGAGTTTGTACATGCTTTGTCTCTAGGGGCCACCATATATATTTATATATAAACATATATAAATAAAACCACGTTTCTTTTTTTACATTAGTAATTCCTTTTGTTCATAATTTTATATTGTTGTTAATAATAAATTAATTAAAGCAACAAAACAACCTGAAGAGCCGGTTGGGAGCCGAAAGAGCCGGCTTTCTAAAAAGAGACGAAAATCCCATCACTAGTTGTGTAATATGCTGGTATTGATATGATCAAAAATGAACTGAGTTGTTTCGTATTCTATAGAAATTGTACATCTAATTAATAACAAGGCTTTCTGCTGATGTTATTAATTAAAAATTTATTGTTTTATTTTTAAGCAACAACTTTTTAGCATGCAATCAGTCCATGCTGTACAGGACAGATTTGTAAACTGTGCATACAAAAATAGACTATTTTACAAAATTGCTCTTTCAACAAATGTAAATCACAGCAGATTTTTTTTGTTGTAGGTGCACTGTCACAACTAGAAATGTGGGGGGAAGTCCTCAAAGTTGAAGGCAGAACAGGAAAATACATGGAAATAACAATTTTCCTTTAAATGGTAAATGGCCTGCATTTTTATAGCGCTTTTCTAGTCCCTAAGGACCCCAAAGCGCTTCACACTACATTCAGTCATTCACCCATTCACACACACAATCACACACTGGCGATGGCAAGCTACATTGTAGCCACAGCTGCCCTGGGGCGCACTGACAGAGCACATCAGTAAAGGTCGATCTGGATACTTGATAACTGTTGGTATAGGTATGACATGAATTTGAATCTCCATTATCACAGGTTTTAATTGGGAGGGAACATGCAGATATACAGGAGGACTATAAACAGCAATTCCTATTGCATACAACTGTTTTAGAAAATACCAACAACACTGTTAATTTATCACTTGCTGGTCTATAGACTTTACAGTGTGGATGGATGGAAAATCCATCTGGCTCCACTCTGGCTGAATTGGTGCTACAAACAACTCTGCGCTCGGCTTTCCTGGCTGTGTGTGGATTTAAACTTACACATCCAAATTTTGACCCTATTTTTCTTCCTTTCAGCTGATTGGTCAATTTCATGTCAATCACCAATTAAACAATCCAATCAGAGAACATCTCCAGAAGTTGATTCTGTTCATCTGGACGTAGCATTTTCAGTGGGAGAAAATGCTGCAAGCGCTACGTCCAGATGAACAGAATCAACTTTTGGAGATTTACTTACCTGGATGATTGAGCATGCATCAAGACAATCAGAGAACAGATAGGTTTGGCTGTTGGAGGGCTGCATTACGGAGCTTCAGGTCCTGGAAGAATAAATTCCCTTTTACATACCAGACCAGCATTTTTCTTCATTAGCACGAAGGAAAACAGTCTGTGCGTGTCAGAGTTCTGTGGTTTTTGTGTCACAGGGCTTATAATATGTGTAAAAATCTGGCCAGGGACCATCACATCACACTGCTATCATATTTTTCTGTTGCTATCATGTTTCTTTTCTGAGATGTTGTTACTTTTATGACAGATGTAACGAGAAATCTTCCAGAAAGTTAAATTTTTTATTCTATTCAAATATTTGATTCTGATAACAGATAAAGATTTTTTTTTACTTTTGTTCTGCTATTTCATAGTTTATACAAATTTTGGCCAATTCCTATTTATTTTAACCCTTTAGCCCCCAAAAAGTCGCCAGCGACAGGTTTTTCCAAACCTGTCTCGTCAAACCTGAGCTCTGCCAGGGGCCCAACACGCCTGGACTTTTAGAAGAAAAGAGATGTCCGAAAATAAACCACAGGGTCAAATACTTAATTTTGTTCAGTGTTTTAGAGTTATTAATTTGAATTGACTAATTTAAATATTTTATTCATGTACATTTTGATTGCCTTTAGTAAAAATGGCAAAATTTCAATTTCTTTTTTCTTTCTGTTATTAATCCTTGATTACATTTATATAGTATACAGTAGAGGAAAAAACCTACCAGACCTACCAGTTATCCTGCGTAACATTATTGGGGATAAAGGGTTAAGGAAGCGCAATTAATTTTTTTAGTTTAGCTTGTGTTTACTACCATTTTTTTTTATCACCACACAGTAAACATTAAGTAATATGTAAAGTGTCCATTTATCCTCCATTCCGGTCCATTATCTTAAGCTTAGGCTGCTGCCCCTCGACCCAATCCGGTACTAAGTAGAGAGGCCCAGACTTCGCTCTCTCCAGGCACTTGGCCCAGCTCTTCCGGGGGAATCCCAAGGCATTCCCAGGCCAGCCGAAAAACATAGTCCCTCCAGCATGTCCTGGGTGTTCTGGGTCTCTTCCTGGTGGGACGTGCCCAAAACACCTCACCAGGGAGGCATCCTAACCAGATGCCAGTATCTAATCTGTCCTTTTTGTATGTTCCCCTCAGGTTGCCATGGTAGCAGATACAGGGGAAACAAGTGTAGACGATGCCACAAGAAGGATGATGAAATTCCTCATATCACCTGAGCTGGCTGTGGAGTACAACATGCTTGGCCGACATGGGGAAAAAAAGTTCAGAGATTTGCGTCTTTTTAATGTTGTGTATGGTAAGTTAGTTTCACTTGAGACATTTGAACTTTAGAAAACTAAACTTTTTTAATAAAGTGTTTGAAAGTGTAACTGAGATTGGTTATCATGCAATTTGTATATATTTTTTGAGGCAATAAAGTGAAATAAACATTGTTCTTTGAAAATCATCACCAAATGAAGTAAGCTAAGATTAACTTTACTTTGGCTTGCCCGTTTTTCTTCTTCTTCATTTGCAGAGGCACTGAAGAATTATTTAACATCAAAAGTCAACTTGCAAGAAGCAGAGAAGGCTCTGTCCAAGTGGTTCAGTGGAGCTAAAGACAGAGGAGGACCGAGGGCTGCAAGGGTACAAAATAGACTTACGGCTCTGTAAAAAAACAAACCCTGCTGATTCAAGATAAGCTTTTGAGTTTTCCATCTGACTTTTTCCCCATGTTGCTACAGTTCCAAATATCTAAGGAATTTTGCTGTAGTTTGACATTTCTAGTTTTTAAACGTTTACGCACTTTGGAATACAGTTACGTAAAATCACAGTTGTTGGACAAAATAAATGTGAAAAATGTTGTTTTGTGTACCCTCGTGATTTTTGAAATGGTTTTATTTACAAACTAGATTTTGTTTGCGGTCAGCTTTAATATATTTGGTGTCTTTGTGTCACAGAACCCGTATTAGCCGTCTGAAAAATTGATTTTGTGACTGTTTTACTACATGGGGCCCACTCAGTGCCAGAACTTAGTCAATTCAAACTAGAAATAAGATGCAAATACAGAACCCACTGCTAATGCCATTCCAACTTTTTAGCTCATGTTTTCCTCATGTTGTACCCACTAAGAACTTGAAAAATGGGGCCTAGGTGGGTTTCAGTGTACTTTGCCCAGTTGGGGTCCATTTAGTTCCCAGATTTTACCTATATAACACCGAGATGGGCTTATAAAATGGGGCCATTATGGAACCCGCGGACAATCCCACTTAAAACCCAGTTTTTAGCCTATGTGGTACTCACATGATACCCACAAAACAACTTGAAAGGTGGGGCCTGGGTGGGTTTCTTTGTACTTTGCCCAGTTGGGGTCCATTTAGTTCCCAGATTATACCAATATAACACCGAGATGGGCTTACAAAATGGGGCCATTATGGAACCCGCGGACAATCCCACTTAAAACCCACTTTTTAGCCTATGTGGTACTCACATGGTACCCACAAAACAACTTGAAAGGTGGGGCCCGGGTGGGTTTCTGTGTACTTTGCCTAGTTGGGGCCCATTTAGTTCCCAGATTTTACCAATATAACACCGAGATGGGCTTATAAAATGGGGCCATTACGGACAATCCCACTTAAAACCCACTTTTTAGCCTATGTGGTGCCCACATGGTACCCACAAAAACTTGAAAGATGGGGCCTAGGTGGGTTTCTGTGTACTTTGCCCAGTTGGGGTCCATCTAGTTCCCAGATTTTACCAATATAACACCGAGATGGGCTTATAAAATGGGGCCATTATGGAACCTGCGGACAATCCCACTTAAAACCCACTTTTTAGCCTATGTGGTGCCCACATGGTACCCACAAAAAACTTGAAAGATGGGGCCCAGGTGGGTTTCTGTGTACTTTGCCCAGTTGGGGCACATTTAGTTCCCAGATTTTACCAATATAACACCGAGATGGGCTTATAAAATGGGGCCATTATGGAACCTGCGGACAATCCCACTTAAAACCCACTTTTTAGCCTATGTGGTGCCTACATGGTACCCACAAAAACTTGAAAGATGGGGCCCAGGTGGGTTTCTGTGTACTTTTCCCAGTTGGGGCCCATTTAGTTCCCAGATTTTCCTAACATAACACCTATATGGGCATTTAATATGGGGCCATTACGGAACCCGCGGACAATCCTATATGGGGCCCATTTTTCAGCCCATTTCCAAACCATATGGGCCCCACATATAAATGTTGGCTGGGCAGGTAGTCCAACTTCAGTAACCCTGCAAACGCCACTGCTGTTTAGTTTTCTGTCTTCATTTATGTTGGAAGTGGTAGCAGAGCTGTTTGAATTAGTTTCAAAAATCTCTCAGTCAGAACATGCTATGAAATGTTTAGGTGGAAACTAGCGAGCTAACTTCCTGTTAACTTCTAACTCCGTTAAATTTAATAAATTCTGTTTTCATGGATGTTAAACGTAATTGTTACATCTGCTAAAGCAGCAACGCTGATGATTTTATTAAAGATGAAAGAATTTAGACCGTTTTTAACTCTTAGTGTTCGTTTGACTTTGGGACCTGAAGCGGACAGAGTTTTAGACCCAGATTACTCCGCGAAGCTCCTCACCACGGCAGCCGTAATGCTCTGACAATCCATCAAGCAATGCGGCTTCGTAGCTTACCAAAGTTCTACTAAAACATTTTTTAACAGATTTCTGCACGCCCAAATCGGTTCGAGGTCAGTAAGCACAACCAGAATTCATACATAAGACACACTCTTGATTTTTGAGAAAATTAAAGGATTGTAAGTCCTTATAGTGTGGAAAATATGTTATACAGAAGAAAAGAATATATCGCGATATATATTGTTACCGCACATGCTTCAAATTATACCGCGATATGGATTTTAGGCCATATTGCCCAGCCCTAACTCCCAATTTATTTACCACATTTGAAACATACAGTGTAGCTCCGTCAAAACACTCCAAGGCCAAGTGAAAGTGCTGAGAGGGAAAAGATCATGATTAATGATTTATTTAAACTCATAACTGGGTGCAGCAGCTGAGCTTTGACCTGTGAGCTGCAGCTTAAGCTTCTTTTATGGTTCAGTGTTTAATGTGTAAACTGTTTATCACTGCAGAGACGCCTACAGGCTATCTACTGTTCAAAAGTGAATTGTTATATACAGTGTGGCAGCTGACCTTTGACCTGTGAGCTTCAGCCTCTTTGCTGGTGTGAAGTGTTTAATGTGACGCAGTCTGCAGACACAGACGACTGCTGACGGAGAAGAAGCAGAGGATTTTCTCTGTTTCTACACAGACCTGGTCCAGACAGCAGAGAGCTGCAGAGTGAAGACGTTCATTGGAAGAAGAAGCTGAGTAAGTTCAACGTCCTCTTTGAATCCTGGATCAGGAAGTGAATATTTGGTGTTTAAATAAGGTTTCTGTCTTTGACTCAGCCTGCTGTCACTTTGTTTCAGAGAGAAAAGGAGATTTTAGATTAACTGGTGTTCCTGCTGCTCTAGCATTAAAGGACAGTATAGGTGACTGCGCTGATGCCTGTTTATAATTTCACCAAAGCTAATAAACTGTTGGCTAAATTTTCTTGTTTTTAGATGTAAACAGAGGTGAGAGGAGGAGATAATAAGGATTAAATATTATGCTGAATAACTCAATTCTGCTAGTCTGTGACGTAACTCCCAGCAGCATCGCCTCATTTCTTTGACCTTTAACATGAGTTAGCTTAGCTAGCAGAGCAGCTATCTCTGCTGTCTGTCATGTGACCGAGTCAAGTGTGTGTAGTAGACTTGTTAGCATAGCTAGCAGGCTGACAGAGGCTAGCAAACTGTGTGAACACTTTGTAAGAGGTGAGCAGTAAAGAGAAGGATAAGGAGCTCCTCCAAATGCTGATAATGCACTTAACCTGAATTTTCTGCTTGTTACATTATATGTGATGTTCAGTCAAAAACAATTACTTAAATTAACATTATTATTAGTATTATTATTATTCATAACATGGCTCCCTACTGTAGTGGTTTGAACAACTGATCTGTGGTTATTGTGTCCCTGCAAATTCAACAATGCGCCTCAATGCAAAGCATCAAATAAACATTTTTATTATCAAGTCATTCGACCTACTGGTTGAATCACCGTAGCTCTGACAGTGAAGCACACTCATTTTTATTGGTAGTCACCTTGTGAGCAATGTTCCCTCTAAGCTGCGCACGTGCGCAATTCAACCTGCCAACACGGACGATGATGCAGTTCTACACTGCAATCATCGAGTCCATCCTCACCTCCTCCATCACCGTGTGGTACGCTGGAGCCACTATCAGGGACAAACAGAGACTGCAGCGTGTTGTGCGCTCTGCTGAGAAGGTGATTGGCTGCAGACTCCCATCTCTGCAGGACCTGTACACCTCCAGGACACTGCGGCGTGCAGCTCGGATCTCAGCTGACCCTTCTCACCCTGGACACAGTCTGTTTGACCTGCTCCCCTCAGGCAGGAGGCTCCGGTCCATTCGCACCAGAACCTCTCGCCATAAGAACAGTTTTTTTCCCCTCTGCTGTTGGACTCATGAACAATAACCGTATGACTGTCCCCGCCACAAACACAGGACCCTACGCTGTGTCACTGCATCATTCCATGTTTGGCACTGATCACCACCTGCACTCATGTATATATCTTTCTACGCAGCACTCTTAATTCTTATTCTCATGTATATATCTCATGTATATCTCATGCACATATCTTTCTACGTAGCACTTTTAATTCTTATTCCTACTTTTATTTTTTTCATGTCTATTTAAGCGCAATTTATGACAGTTTGTTTGCACTGAAGCACCGCAGCAATTTCCTAATGTTGTAAACCTGCTCAACATTTGGCAATAAACCCCTTTCTGATTCTGATTCTGATTCTGAATTGCGCACTGTTGGCACGGTCTCTGCGCAGAGAAAATCTGTGTTGCGCACACAAAAAGAATTCTAACCTGAATTGAAATTAAAGTAAACCAATCAAAACATGGCATTTAGTTGTTAAGAAACGGAGTGACGGCGTGTTTGAGATGTGAGAGATTTGAGGCGTTTAGAGCAAATCTTGTGTAGTTAGTGTGTAGTTAGTGTGTAGTTAGTGTGTAGTGTAGTCAATAGTGTTGTTGTGTGTGTCAGAACAATGAGGCGACTGCTGAGTGTTACAGGTGTTACAGCAGTGACACATCTGCTGCTGTCAGGCCTGCAGGTATCAGGCTGTTGTTCTCCTTCATCTCATAGAGGACAGGAATTATTTTTTGGAGCGGCACAAATAATTTGTGTAGCATCAGATTTGATGCAGAACAGCTGATTGTTCTGTAAATAGTTTGAAATGTTTATTTTAAAAAAACACCTTGGCTGCATTTTTAGGTAAACAGCTGCAAAAAACTTTGTTTGCATAACTCAGTTACTTTTTTGAAGAAGTAACTATATAATTAACTGCCCAACTGTCAGGGGTTTTGACATTTATTTTCACAAGTAAGAGAAAATAAGACACTTGCAGACCAAATCAGAGAGTTTTAAGACATGCGCATGGGTGTGTGCCTCTCAGCAAAATCACACACACAGAATGCATGTCTTGTTCCTTTATTTATAGGGTAAGAAACTGATTACATAGTACTTCCTCTTTTCAGTTACAGGAGGAGAGTTCAGGCATTATCTCAACCTGTCTGACCTTTCAGACTGGGGTAAAGAATACAGAAGTTTATCATGCTTATCTGACATCACAGATACTAAAAAAGAATACATTGCGTTTGTGTTAACAAATAGACTCAGTTACGTGAAAATATATGAACACTAGAAAATAAAACACACTTGATTATATTGTATTTGAATATAAAGCACATTTGATTATACTTGATCATATTGCATAATAAAAATCCTCTATCACCAACATTGGTCATTATTTACTGTATGTTGCAGACAGAGTTACAGACTCTCTCCCAGACCACAGACTCATAATACAAGTCAGAGCTTTATAAAAAAAAAAAGAAAGTTGTGTTTTCAAAATTGGAGTTCAAGTTTTTTTTTTCCTTCCAATAGTGTTAACATACTACACACGTCATGAACAAGATTTTTTTAAATTTTCATTGTAAGTGGGCTAAAGCAGTTAATTAAAAGTAGTCCATCAACTGAAAGGTTTAAAATGTTCACACGTGTTGGACTGACTGAAGCTTCCAGTCACAGTGACTCAGTGTGTGTCAGTGAATGCATCGTGTGTGCTTCAGGCTCCACCTAGTGGACTGATAGCAGAGCAGCTGATGAATTTGAAGAGTGTGGCCTTTTTGCACACAGCCTGTAAATGTCAACAACAAAAGGAGTGTGTAAAACATGTATATTGTAGTGATGCAGTGTACTGTGTATATTTATACTGGCAGTATGGAACATGATTATTTGGAAATGCCTAAAATGGAAATGATCATATACTGTGAGGTGAGGTGTGGACAGTGGTTGTGCTTTTGTAACATTGAGGCAAGGACAGTGATGAGTGTTTAGGGGACACATCATTGGTTTTTATTAAAAAGAAACAGTTTCTCCACTGTGGCAGGTCGTAGGCGATTTTTTTTTTTCTAAACTGTCTCTAACTCTCACTAACCGCAACTCTCCATCAAACGCCCACATTTTGTCTGAGGGGTTTATATCGCTGTCATAGCTCGCGGCAAAGTTCGAACCGCTTCCTGAACCAGTCACGTGGTACAGCCGGGCAGCGAGGCTTCGGACGTCATCATTTTCAGCTCCTCCCATAAATGAAGCAAGCCTGGATACGCGCTTCGCGGAAACGCCCCCTCCATTACTCGACACACGCTTCGAAGCCTCGATACAGAACGTCACATCACTAGTTAAAGCTGAGTAAACACTGACCCCAGACCAGCACCGTGATAAAGTGAGCTGCTGCTGCTGAACTTGAACAGGTAACAAAGTGATGAGCAGTCAGGCTGCAGGTTTCTACCTGTTCATGTTTCTACAGTAGAATCACTTTGAAGTGTCTTTGTGCTGTTTCATCTTTGATTTGTGTTCATAAACACTCAGAGAAACATCACGTGACCTCATCAGGATCTGTGTTGGTGTGTGGGGCTGTACCTCAGCTTTATGTTGTTACATGCTCATTTGTTCATTTTACACAGTAACATCAAAGTAATGTTATGAGGAGTAATGAAGTAACGTACTCCATTACTTTTAATTAAAGTGTTCTGTGTAATATGTGTAATAATGACTGTTTTGAGTAATGACCAACACTGATCACAACAAAGAGGAAATGCCTCCAACATGCACAAACATTTGAGCCACAACATGCAGTTAATGTGCACAAATGTCTTTGATATGCTGCTCAGTGATGGTGGTGACTGTCAGAGCAGAGCTACTGAGAATCAATAAGTAATATCAATGATGGGATCAGAATCACTAAATTCTTCTCATCCCTGTCAGTATCATACATGTGCTGTATAATGTGATAAATGTAGAGGTGCTGGCTGTTCTCTCACTCTGCTGTTTAGCTGTAAAGGACGCCTCCCTGCCTTTGTCTCATTCATGACCTTTAATAGTCTCTTCTAACATGCAGAGATCTGTATGATCTGTTTCATAGAGTCTAACCAGCCTGTACAGGTAACAACAACAGTCACTGCATCACTGACACACAAACGTCATCTCTGTCAATAACAACATTCATACATGGAATAAAAACACATCAGTGGATCATTGCTGGAGCTGATGTTTGTGCTCCTGGTGCAAAGGCTCTCAGTTTCCTCCTTGAAATAACATCAGTGGTGGGTCAGCGACATGCTTTCTTTCCCTCTCAGGTTTAAATATCTGGGACTCTCCACCGTTTGGTTTTAGAGCTGAAGAAGCTTCTCAGATGAAACGTCTTCCAGAAACTTAAAGACGTCTCTTTTCTCTCCAAGCTCCTTAGATCACATGACCTGGATGACTGAACCTACAGACACATTGACCTGGTTTCATGGTCACATGACAGGTCAGAGGTCAGCGACTGTAACTCAGTTCCTCCTGTTAATGTGAACTCACTGAGTGTTTGTGGTTTACCTCTCAGACTGACTGAAGATGATGATGGAGGAAGAGGAGGACAGAGCAGAGTCTGCAGGGTCCAGCTGTCCGTCTGTGAGGAGTGACTGGTCCAAAGGTCAAAATCCAGACTTCAGTGGTGAACCTGGAGCAACGAGGTCAGAGAGCTGAACTCACTGAGTAACAGAAATAATTCTGCACTGACATTATAATCAGTGTTGACTCTGGTTGATTGTCTGACTGTGTTTGTGAGCTGAGAGGAAATGAAAATGAGTTTGTAACAAAAATCAGTTTTGTCCAGTTTTCCTGTAAAAAGCTGAACTCTAATCTAAGAGGATGTTACTGACAGGAAACAGCTGCATTATCTGCAGTCTGTGTGATCACAGCTGCTTCAATCATGTTTGTGTCTGCAGAGGTCAGAGGTCACAGTCTGCAGGGTCCAGCTGTCCGTCTGTGAGGAGTGACTGGTCCAAAGATTATAATCCAGCCTTCAGTGGTGAACCTGGAGCAACGAGGTCAGAGAGCTGTGATGACTCCTTTACATGTTTGTGTTTCCTGGATAAATATGACCTGAAACATCCTCAGATTGTTACAAAGATTCATTAAAAAGAAAACAATGAAAGAGAAAAGATCCAAATGTTCGACTTGGTCATTTGCTGTTTGAGGACAGTGATGCTCATATCTGTGGGGAAAGTGTGACCTGAGTGGGTTCATGTTTGTCTTTAAAGAACAGAGCTGCTCTGATTCTCTTTGTGTCTGATCTGTTAAACAGTCTGAGAGGTCACACAGAGACCCAGCAGCTAAAGCCTGGATCATACTGGCTGCTGTTACTCCATCAGGACAACACTGAACCACAGTGGTGTGGATGTAGTGGATAAATCCCACCATACTGATGCTCAGAGTTAACCACAGGGAACAAAACCAGATGTTACCTTCAGATTGTGACCTTTGGAGTGGACGATGCAGATTTCAATAGAGAATAAATGTTGTTTTTCAGCTGTGAAGAAAGAATCTAATTTTCTGAACTTAAGAATTTATGATGCTGGAAACAACATGGAGACTATAACACAACATTTCCACTGTGTTCATAGAATGAATGTAAAACTGTCAGACATTCATTAAATATGCAAAATGTCTACAGAAGCATCAGAGGGTCAGACGTGAAGCACTCAGTGATTTTGATCAAATGACTCATCAGTTATTGATCTGTACTACACTGATCTACCACGTTAGTAAAGCTGGTGTTCTGGTGGTGGAGGGAGACTCGGATCATGTTCTGGTTTTGGAGCAGTGATCTGCTGATGGTTCAGTTTGATGAGCTTCTTCAAAATCATCCCTGACATCACCACTGAAAGGACGTCCATGAAAACAGACTGAAAATTACTGATATGTTCACAATCTGAGAGTTTAAAACTTGACAGACTTGATTCAGATGAAGTTATTTGAGCAGAAACTCCTGGATCTTTATCCTGTGTTGATCTGATCCTTCATGGTTCCTCCACAGAGTGGAGCAGCAGAGCTCAGAGGTTCCCAGTGGTCAGTCTGCCCAGCAGCATCAAACACAGCTGGACTCCATATTTATGGTCTGTACATGTACAACAACTACTGTTACATCTGTTCTGTTCACAGTCATCTCCATGCTGCTCTTTGTAGACCAGTGGATCGTCAGTGTGTCCAACATGGATCTGATGTTTGGCTCCATGATTTCAGTCTGATTGGCTCATTCATAAATATTCTGTTCCAGCTGCTGGAGGACAACATCATCACTTTTGTGAAGAACGAGCTGAAGGAGATCCAGAAGGTTCTGAGTCCAGATTACCCAGAATGCTTAGAGAGTCAGAGGAGCAGCAGCAGAGAGGCGTTTGTGAAGATCACAGTGGACTTCCTGAGGAGAATGAAGCAGGAGGAGCTGGCTGACCATCTGCAGAGCAGTAAGAGGATTTATCTAAAGATTTAAGCTGCTGGATAAATGAACATTTTCCAGAGATGGAAGATGGAGCAACGTGTTTTAAAGATTAGTTCTTTTTGGAATTGAGTGTTTATTTTTCTTCTCATTCAGAACTTCAAGCTGCAGTTTGTCATCGTAACCTTAAATCCACCCTGAAGAAGAAGTTCCAGTGTGTGTTTGAGGGCATCGCTAAAGCAGGAAACCCAACCCTCCTGAATCAGATCTACACAGAGCTCTACATCACAGAGGGAGGGACTGCAGAGGTCAATGATGAACATGAGGTCAGACAGATTGAAACAGCATCCAGGAAACCAGACAGACCAGAAACAACCATCAGACAAGAAGACATCTTTAAAGCCTCACCTGGAAGAGATGAACCAATCAGAACAGTGCTGACAAAGGGAGTGGCTGGCATTGGGAAAACAGTCTTAACACAGAAATACAGCCTGGACTGGGCTGAAGACGAAGCCAACCAGGACATCCAGTTCATATTTCCATTCACTTTCAGAGAGCTGAATGTGCTGAAAGAGGAAAAGTTCAGCTTGGTGGGACTTGTTCATCACTTCTTTACTGAAACCAAAGAAGCAGGAATCTGCAGCTTTGAAGACTTCCAGGTTGTGTTCATCTTTGATGGTCTGGATGAGTGTCGACTTCCTCTGGACTTCCACAAAACTACAATCCTAACTGACCCTAGAAAGTCCACCTCAGTGGATGTGCTGCTGATAAACCTCATCAGGGGGAAACTGCTTCCCTCTGCTCGCCTCTGGATAACCACACGACCTGCAGCAGCCAATCAGATCCCTCCTGACTGTGTTGGCATGGTGACAGAGGTCAGAGGGTTCACTGACCCACAGAAGGAGGAGTACTTCAGGAAGAGATTCAGAGATGAGGAGCAGGCCAGCAGGATCATCTCCCACATCAAGACATCACGAAGCCTCCACATCATGTGTCACATCCCAGTCTTCTGCTGGATCACTGCTACAGTTCTGGAGGATGTGCTGGAAACCAGAGAGGGAGGACAGCTGCCCAACACCCTGACTGAGATGTACATCCACTTCCTGGTGGTTCAGGCCAAAGTGAAGAAGGTCAAGTATGATGGAGGAGCTGAGACAGATCCACACTGGAGTCCAGAGAGCAGGAAGATGATGGAGTCTCTGGGAAAACTGGCTTTTGATCAGCTGCAGAAAGGAAACCTGATCTTCTATGAATTAGACCTGACAGAGTGTGGCATCAATATCAGAGCAGCCTCAGTGTACTCAGGAGTGTTCACACAGATCTTTAAAGAGGAGAGAGGACTGTACCAGGACAAGGTGTTCTGCTTCATCCATCTGAGTGTTCAGGAGTTTCTGGCTGCTCTTCATGTCCATCTGACCTTCATCAACTGTGGACTCAATCTGCTGGAACAACAACAAACAACCTCTACATGGTCTAAACTATTTAACAAACTAAAACTTCAATCTCTCCACCAGAGTGCTGTGAACAAGGCCTTACAGAGTCCAAATGGACACCTGGACTTGTTCCTCCGCTTCCTCCTGGGTCTTTCACTGCAGACCAATCAGACTCTCCTACGAGGTCTGCTGACACAGACAGGAAGTAGCTCACAGACCAATCAGGAAACAGTCCAGTACATCAAGAAGAAGCTCAGTGAGAATCTGTCTGCAGAGAAAAGCATCAATCTGATCCACTGTCTGAATGAACTGGATGATCGTTCTCTAGTGGAGGAGATCCAACAGTCCCTGAGATCAGGAAGTCTCTCCACAGGTGAACTGTCTCCTGCTCAGTGGTCAGCTCTGGTCTTCATCTTACTGTCATCAGAAGAAGATCTGGATGTGTTTGACCTGAAGAAATACTCTGCTTCAGAGGAGGCTCTTCTGAGAATGCTGCCAGTGGTCAAAGCCTCCAACAAGGCTCTGTGAGTAAATCTGTGATCATGTTTATTTTTAAAATGTTGATTAAAAGTGGTCATAGATTTCTTCCATGACAGATCCATGTCCTAAAACCATGAGACAGCGTAGTTGTATAGTATAAAAGAAAAAAGGAGAACTTTTGACCACAATATTGTAACTTGAATGAACTTTTGATACAGCCTTTAAACATAAAATTTATGAACAGAATCGGTGACAAAGGGCAGCCCTGGTGGAGCCCATCACCCACCGGACTTATTACTATCCAACGTATTGCCGGCTATGCCAACCAAGCTCTTGCAATGGTTGTAAAAGGATCGAATGGCCATAAAATGTTTCTCAGTTTTATTATTTTCAGTCACATCTGTTTTTGATTATTAACTGAATATTTTAAAATTCAGGCTTTTTATGTTATACAAAACATCATATTTTCTTATGATGTCTTGTATTGATTCTGAAGGAATAGTTTTCATCAGTATCGCAGATACCAGCCTGAATTTTACTTTGTATTGGATCAGAAAGGAAATCAGTGGCATCACACATCACTTACAGCAACTTCAGTACCACTCCATTTTAATAAACTGGGGGGAGGTGCACCAAGATTCAGTATGAGATAAAGAATTATTTTTAACTGTAAGGTTGGAGAAATCTGTTGTTGGAAATTGGAAGAACAGGTCATCTTAAAAATAACTGCATTGTAGTTTTATTCAGGCCCCTTCAATCTGTGATCGCTGTTGCTTTGCATTGTAAATGCTATTATTACAAAAGTCACAAATATTAGTGTATGTGTGTGTTGTTGGGTAATAAACCAAAAGAACAGAATCTACCAGCACCTCACTGATTTCTGCTTAAAAACAATAAAAAAGCAATAAAGCTCTGATTTGTTTGGTTGATCTTGTCTCCCTTCCCGCTTGATTTCAGACTGAGTGGCTGTAACCTGTCAGACAGAAGCTGTGAAGCTCTGTCCTCAGTCCTGAGCTCCCAGTCCTCCCGTCTGAGAGAGCTGGACCTGGGTAACAACAACCTGCAGGATTCAGGACTGAAGCTTCTGTCTGCTGGGATGAAGAGTCAATACTGCAAACTGGAAACGCTGAGGTCAGATCAAGCAATATCGATTTTTTTTTCATCAATTAACATCATTTAATCAATTTCATTTGGAAAAAATTAACAGTGTTTATGTTTTGTTTTTTTAATGAATCCATGCAAGTCACAGTAAACTGCCACATTTGTCTTTTGTAACATGAGGCAATAAGGATTCCAGCATGTCCTGAAACAGTGTTGAAATATTGTAAATGTAGTAGCTCCTCATGGCACCATGAATATACTTTAACACAAGTGTTTCATGTCTTCTTGTCATCCTTTCTTCAGACTGAGTGGCTGTAACCTGTCAGACAGAAGCTGTGAAGCTCTGTCCTCAGTCCTGAGGTCCCAGTCCTCCCGTCTGACAGAGCTAGATCTGGGTAACAACAACCTGCAGGATTCAGGAGTGAAGCTTCTATTTTCTGCAGTGGAGAGTCCAAAGTGTACACTTGGGATTCTCAGGTCAGGATTCAGTCTTTTCTGATGATGATTTAAAACCTGAGTCAGGTCGATAAATGGCTTACTCATTTACAACAGACATGATTTGTTAAATCACCTTATATATGTGTGCTTAAGTTCTGTGCTGCTCTGATTTATTGCCCGTGCTGTCTTTCAGTTCAGCTTTGTCGAGTCTCTGGTAGGATTTCTTTTACATGACCTGTGTAAAAACAAAACAGGAAACACATTAAGCTGAAGTAAGATGCACAATTTGAAAAATGGGGCACAAAAAATGTTGCTGCTTTCTGGAAAGTGCGTCTAAGAAGACCCAATGGAGAAAGTGAAGAGAAAAATCAAAGATTAAGAAAAAGAAAATGGCAGAGGCAGTTTCTCTTGGACTGCCTGCAGATGGGGCGAGACTCTAGAAACAGGGATGATTGGAGAAAATGTAAAGATGCCAGGAGATGAATACTCTGGTGTTCTGGGGATAGTGGGAGTGAGAGGGAGAGATGCCAGTAAATGATTTCAAGGATAAATTTCAGAGAATCAGAGCTAAGAAACCAAAGCAAGTGGGGAACTACAAACATGTGGACAGACTCATAATTAGGCCAAAGACACATTAAAGCAATTATTACAGGTTTAGAAACAGGGATGGATATGAAGGAGCTTAGCATGAATTTGCATTGAGGAAAGAATAGCAACGAGCATCAGAGGAAACAGTTAGGAAAACTAAGAGGATGTACTGGCAGGAATACTGCAGTACTTTAGGAAGAACTACACCAGTTCAGAATGTGTGGAGTACAGTTAACCCTTTACAGCTGATCGGAGCGGGCACGCTCTGTTTTGCGTAACTATTTTTAAATCCCAGTAGCTTATATTATATTTTTACCTGCTGTGGAGCCATTTTTGGGAGCATTTCAAGTTGCTATACATCAATACAACCATTACAGCCTAAATTTTAATAATAATATGTATTAAGTGCATAGTAATTACATAAATTGCAAAAAAGTGCAATAAACTACAAAAAAATTGAAAATTGTTTTTGTTTTTTTATCATATATTTCTAGTTAGAGAAATTTAAGAGGCTTTTCCCTCAAAACTGTAAATACAAAAAAGTTGCACAAAATAGTTTCCCACCACAGGAAATTTATTTTGAGTGCCTTCATAGTTTTATTTTTGAAATACACCAATTTATATATACTGCAGGAAAAACGAAAATAAATATTATACTGCAAATTTGCAAAATAACAGCATATGCATCAAAATAAACTATTTCCAGCAGTGCAATATGAGTCCTAAGCATATGTGGAAGGAAACTGTAACCTAGGACAAGCTGATGGCATAAGATGTAAGTACAACTCCTCAGGTTTCATATGCAAAAAAAATTATTGCGCTAGCTCACGTGATTACAGTGCTACCGGGATTTAAAAATAGTTGCGCAAAACGGAGTGTGCCCACTCTGACCAGTTTTAAAGGGTTAAAGCAAGAAAATATGGTATTAGCATTAGCTGCCAATTCCTATTCACCTAAAATTAGCATTACCTGCTAATGGCAGTCTACTTAGCATTAACTCTTCACTAATGTAATGCTAATTCACATCAAATTATCTTTAGCTTTACCATTAGCGGCTAGCTTCAGCCTACCTAGCACTAGCTGCTCACATTGTTAAAAGGGAAGAGAAAACAATATTAGCATTAGCTTGTAATAATTATTCACCCCTAATTAGAATTAGCCACTAATGGCAGCATACTTAGCATTAACTTCTCACATCGTCATAATACAAATGATGCTAACTTGCATTAAATTAGACTGCTGTTATTAGCTAATGCTATTTAGCAGTAGCTGCTCACATTGCTATAAAGCAAAGGAAAACGATATGAGCATTAGGTTCTAATGCGTATTTGCCTTAAATTAGACGTAGGTGCTAATGGCGGACTACTTAGCATTAGCAGCTCAGATGTTGTAATGCTAGGAAAAAGAGTGTTAGCATTAGCCGTTCACATTGTTATAAAGTTAAGGGAAATAGTGTTAGCATTAGCTACTCACATTGTTAAAAAGTGTTAGCATTAGTGCATAATGCTAATTCATGTCAAATTAGCATTAGTTAATAACGGCAGCCTATTTAGCATTAGCAGATAATGTCGACCTTGGCCCACTGGAAAAGTTCAGAACTAAAGATTTAGGAGTGTTTCTCAATAGCTCTTTCTCGTTTGAGAAACAAATGAATTCTGTTATTAAAACCAGCTGTAAGGTTTATATTGTTGATTGTCATTTATGCTTAGAAATATTTACTCATATATGCTTAGAGTTGTATAATCGATTGCATGATGATAGAGGTTTGATCCTCAGTAGTCTGTAAAGACTCTGTGTGCCTTCCAGAGTGCTCTTGCATGCACACACCACTTGGGGCCATGAGAGAGGTCGTACCCTCTCTTACTGATTTATGGTGTAGGACAGGGGTCTCAAACTCAATTTAGCTGGGGGCCGCTGCAGGCAGAGTCTGGGTGAGGCTGGGCCGCATTAGGTTTTCCACAAGAAAGACATGGTTAAAAAATTCCAATCTTCTCAAATCTCTTTATTTTTATTTTTTAACACAAAATATGAAAAATAAATAAACAAATTAAGAATTAAAAAGAAAATAAATCAATCTGTAATACATAAATAAAATAATAATAAGATATTTTTAGTCAGTGAACTTGTGTTTTTCTTTCAGTCTTCTATATCTGCTGTATTTAGATTGAAATGTCTGTATTAACAGTACTATAACCTTCTTCTGAACATGAATGGAACACTGTAGAAAATGAACTGTTCTTCTGAACATGGCTTCTCTTGCCTACTCCTTGCTGCTAGAGACCTGGCAGCGTTTCCTCTCGCATAGCCGAGCCAGATTTGGCCTGAGGGAGGAAGCAGTTGCGACCCTCAGTATGTCTTGAAGATGATCATCCGTAAGTCTGGACCTGTACTTGGACTTATTGAAGTTCAAAGTGGAGAAGAGCTTTTGGCACAAGTATGTGCTACCAAAAAGGCACATGGTCCGCTTGAACATTCGGGAAAGCCGAGGGAAACTAGGGCTCAATCCTCTCAAAAATTGTCCAAGCTTGTCTGCTTTTCCACTCACCTCCCTGAACTTTGCTTTGAGTTCAGAGTTGCACTGCAGCTCAATGAGCTCCATTTGAAGCACAGAAGGGGCATCTTGCACATCAAAGGAGAAGGGGTCCGCAAAAATGTGAAAGGTGGCTCTGTGTGTCTTGAAGTCAGCAAATCTGTGATCAAATTCCTCCTGTAGCCTCAAAATGACATCAACATACTCGTCAGCACTGAATGGTGTGCCTGCATCCACGAGTGCCTTGCATGCTGGGAAATGGCAAAGGTTTGTCTGAGAGAGCTGAGCTTTCCAGAGCGCCAGTTTTGTGGAGAATGCTCTCACGTTGTCATAGGCAGCACTGACAAGTTGCCCCTGGCCTTGTAACGTCTTGTTCAGTACATTAAGCTCATGTGTCATATCAACAAGAAAAGCTGAGTCCATGAGCCATTTGGGATCAGTTAGCACAGGAACACTAACTCCATCCTTCTCCATGAAGGCTTCACTTCTGCTCTCAACTCAAAAAGTCTCTTTAATACATTTCCCCTGCTGAGCCAACGTACCTCAGTGAAGTCGAGCACATCCCCATATTCTGACTCCATTTCCTCTAAAAAAGCACAGAACCTTCGGTGCTTTAAGCCCCTGGATCTGATTTGGTTGATGCATTTCACAACAATAGACATCACATTGTCAAACTTCAGGCATTTGCTGCAAAGGACCTGCTGATGGATGATGCAGTGCAGAGCAATGGCCTCCTCCACGCCTTC
>NW_028187224.1:430341-580341 GCF_057381845.1 Rhamphochromis longiceps
ATTCATGAAAACAAAGCAGCACACATTCAACCATCTTCATCATGTCAGGAGTCATCATCAAAGTGTCAATCAATGAACAGATGATGGATCAATAACTGCAGCTGGATTGTGTTTGTTCTCTCCATCAGATTCCTGTCAACTCACAATCGACACAAACACAGTGAACACAAAGCTCCAACTGTCTGACAACAACAGGAAGGTGACACGTGTGGAGGAGGTTCAGTCATATCCTGATCATCCAGACAGATTTGATGTTTGTCAGCTGCTGTGTAGAAATGGTCTGACTGGTCGCTGTTACTGGGAGGTCGAGTGGAGAGGAGGCGTTGATATATCAGTGAGTTACAGAAGCATCAGAAGGAAAGGAGACAGTTATGACTGTGTGTTTGGACGCAATGATCAGTCCTGGAGTCTGATCTGCTCTGATGGTGGTCCTCAGTCTGTCTGGCACAATAACAGACTAACATCCATCTCCTCCTCCTCCTCCTCCTCCTCCTCTGTCTCTAACAGAGCAGCAGTGTATGTGGACTGTCCTGCTGGCACTCTGTCCTTCTACAGAGTCTCCTCTGACACTCTGATCCACCTCCACACCTTCAACACCACATTCACTCAAACTCTTTATCCTGGGTTTATGTTCTGGTCTCCTGGTGCCTCAGTGTCCCTGTGCTGAGTGGAGTGTAAAGAGTGTCTCCTGTTACAGAAACACTCTGACTGTTGAACAGATAGTTCAGTCTGTACATGTCTGTCTCTTTCACTCACAAACACGTTTTCAGATTCATGGATTCAATCAGTTGATGTTTGAAACTCTTCTAAATGATTCCTTGTAAACTTCTTCAGTCACAAACAAACAGGAAGTGATGTCACATGTGTTCCTGTCCACACAGCAGAATGAGTCTATTGCTGACAGTGATGTACAAACAGAGTGAGCATTTCTGAGGCCCAAAATAAACTGAGTAGTTCACTGAATGAACAATGGACTGTGAGCTCAGTTCCTTCATCATTAGTATGGATTATATATGTATATGTATTATATTAGTATCATATATATCAGGTGCTGCTGCTTTCAGTCATTGTGCAAATGTGCTGTTTGTAAGCTTGTAAAGCTGCAGTCAGCTGAGACTGAAGAAGTCACCTGATCAGTGAGCAAACGTTTCTGAAAACGTCCAGATGAACAGAATCAACCTTTTGGGATCAGCCAGCAATGCAGCATCATTGTTGTTCAGCTTCAGAGGTTTGCAGGAATGAACTGATGACCAGAAACAGCTGCAAAGTCCAAGAAAATACCAGCTGGAGTTCAGCTGCATTTGAAGAAGTCAAAGAAAAGTAAGGATGGCAAAGGGCGACGTTTTCTTCCAAAGAGCTGCAAACATGGTCGACGCCTCATTAGAAGAATCATCTGGACATTTGTGAGGAACTCTAACCAAGAAAGCAACGTCACACAGATCCAACAGACAGTTTCCATGACTGCAAGTGTTCAGTGGAAAAATGCTACATTGCATTATTGCATCCTCTCACCACAGGAGGCGCTGTTGGCACCACTGATTGCTGATCAGCTGTTCTCTGATGATCTGATTGATACTGTGAATAACGGGACTCACTGAACTCTGTGACACAGTGAAGATTACAGAGTTTAACTTCACCCTTTAAGACTGACCACAGAACCAAGTCCGCCAGAGCTTTTGTTATATTTTTACATGCTGTGGAGCCATTTGTGGGAGCATTTCAAGTTGCTATACATCAATACAACTGTTATAGCCCTAATTTTAATAATATGTGTGCATTAAGTCCATAGTAACTACATAAACTGCAAAAACAACCTCTGCTCATCCATCTCTGTGTGTATCAGGATACATTTGGTTCATAATACACAGAAAAATCAGAGTTATTACCTGTAATAAATGTGAAAGATTCCTGCAGTGATAACCAGGCAGGACTGAAACACATCCAAGCTGTCACCACGGTAACAGCACCGTCCATCCACAGGTGAGGGGAGGAGCAAAAAGAGGGACTTTGACCATTTTATACTAAAAACACTCAACTAATGTTTCTAATATGAAACAAATAAGCCCACATTAATGTGAGCGTTTATTAAATAATAATAATGATGATTTCCTCCTGATCTCATTTCCACAGCAGAGAAAACTGTGGTGTATATTGAGGTGGAGGGTGTGGTCTGTGGCTCAGGTGTAGAGTGAGGGTGGGGTGCACCACAGCAGCATGCTGGGACTGCTGAGGGTGGAGGAGGGAGTGATGATGACATCAGAGCTGCAGCACAGAGACCAGTGAACACACAGTCTGTTCATCTTTGCATAGATACAATATACAGCACAATATTGAATGACAGACACGCTGTGGGAGCTTCCACAGATACACTGACGTCAGCATCCAGAGTCCTCCTGCTGCTCCCCCCTCAGAGCCCCGTGATCAGCACCAACACATTCAGTTAGATGACAGAGTCCAGCTGCAGCTAGAATCAGCTCCCCTCTGTGAACAACAGCACAGCGTCAGTGTTTCACACTCAGTGAAAGGAGGAAACAGCAGAAGAACACCATGTGTGCTACGTTTCCCAGGACACACTACAAACTGCACAAATACAGAGCAGCACGTGGAAGGACCTGGAGCTGCATTTACAGAGCTGCAGACAGCGTGATGTCCTGTATGGACAGGTGGAAGGAACCAAGTCCTCAGCTGGAACACTCGTGTTTGTCCACAGACAGGAAACACAGCAGGAAACTTCCTCACAGAAGTGCAGCTCATGGATAACACACTTCCTGTCAGTCAGAATGAGGCTGCAGCCAAACACAGAAAGGTGTTTTTGTCCAGATGAGCCCAGAGAAGAAACACGAGTGTTCACAGACATCAGAAGCTCAGAGAGGTGAAACATGAGGTTGGAGTCCTCGTCAGCATCCAGAAGAGCTGCTGTGAAACCCTGAGTACTCATGACAGACTCTGATGGCACAAACACATCATGATTCAAACAGAAAGACAAACATGGAGCTCCTGATCCTCCTGCATGAGAACAAGCTGACATGAGCGCTGTGTCTGAGAGTGTCTCCCTGTCACAGTGACAATAACACAGCTGCTGCTCACAGTCATTAAACTGACCTGAGGTCAGCTGTGCTCCTTACATATGAACCATGTGACCTCACATCAGTGCTGTGGATGACTGTAGTCATAGAAGAGTAGAGCTGTAGCAGGTGGTGTGAGGAGGAGGTGGTGTATTCTAGTTAACGCAGTACTGAAACACTCCAGCAGAGGGCGCTGTTAAGTCCTTATTGTAACACAGTTACTGTGTGCAGTTAGACTTCATACATAATCTGCACTTATTTCCATCAGACATGCTGTCAGGAAATGATTGGTTTCTATTGATTCTACTTCCTGTTGACTCGTTTGATGACAGTGAAACAATCACAGCTGATTGTGTGATGATGTAAACTGTCACTGTTACATTCAGTGTGTGTGACATAATGTTAGTGCAGGCTGATAACAGCCTGGTTCTGTTAGAAACACATGAACGTGTCCATAGATCAGTGTGTGTTTAACATGAGAGCTTCAGCCCTGCTGATGTGTTAAATAAAGACATGCAGGAAAACTGATGAGACTCTGAAATAACTCTTTATATTTATAATGTAACTCTGCATCAAAAGAACAACAAAGGATCCCAGACAGGTTTCTGTGAACAAAGACCATTCTGATGTTTCTGTGTTTCTAACACTTTGACATTATTAGTAAACAGACTGCAGTGAGCAGCATTTATAAAGAGCTTCTATATAAAGATATGACAGCTGTTTGACAAGTTTATCACTCTGTGTTTGGACCTGATCAGTCCAGCTGTTTACTTGAAACATGTTCATTTACCTGTTCTGTTATATTCATGTTCTTGTCTCTGTTGAAAACACATTTTAATGTCCCTCAGATTTTTCTCCCAGATGAATAAATATAAAAATGACACAAACTGACTGCAGCTACTTTTTGTCCTTTCTGTCAAAAACCTTCATGTGACTCATGAGAGACACGTTTCAGCTGTTTGTGACAGATCAGAGGCCAACAAGTCATTTATAACACTTTCCATCATTGTTTAAAGTTCTCAGTGTTTCTGTGTTGCTGCGTATAGGATCTCCCAGCATCATCACTGTGCTGTCCAATCATTGTGGGCGAGGTTACCCTTATAGTGCGATGTGTGTTTGCACAAAGAGAAGCATGTGTGTCAAATATAAATAAGCACAGAACAGAAACAGCTGCTCGTTTCTTCTGTTTAGAGTCAAGTTAGTGTTTTGTGTCTTTGTTTGAGGCCTGATGTCGAGCAGAGGTGTGTGTAACTGCACTGGTCTGTTATATGTGTGAAGTGTGTGCTTCTCTTCAGCATCATCTTTGTCACTGCTGATTCCTTTGTGTCATCATGTGTTGAGAAGAGAGAACAGTTATAACGGAGGAGCAAAAGGAAGCCCTGAAATCTGCATCAACAAGGAAGTGTTGGCTCACCAGTGATCCCAGCAGAGCCACTGGTTTGGCTCCAGTTGTTCTAGATTCAATGATGTTGTTGCTACAGATACATGTCAGCATCTTTATTGAATTTAATATGAAGCAGAAATGGTGTCATTAGGAGAAGAAGAGGAGAACAAGTCCGGCGAGGAGGCAGCAGCTCTTAAAGATGAAACAGCAGCTCAGCCCTGAGCTCAGAGAGCTGCACATGAAAAAGCTCCTCAAGCAGATCCTGTCAGAGGTTTGTCATCAACAGGAGGAACTGTTCACATCATAGGATGAAGATGCTGTCAGCTGGATGAAGAAGGTTATTTAATGCAAACGTTCACACTGAAGTCAAATTGTTGTCGTGTTGAACAGATTCATGTACTGATCGTCTCCAGAATGTTAGAAGAGCTTCAATGAATCATTAGAAACAACTTACAGCTGCACAGCTGTGTCAAACACATCTGTGTGTCATTGTGGGATTGTTGTGTTTCTACATGTGACACACGTCTAAAACATGCACACAATCTGAACACAAACAGGGACTCATGTGTTCCCACAGCCAGATGCTGAGAGCCATTTCCTTGTAGTCCTGTGTCTACATACATGAACCATTAGATGTTATTGGAATGATTGTCAGCTCTGATAGTTTCATGTGTGTTTAGCTGGACGCTGTTTGATCCTCGACATGTTTAAAGGTGTCCAGTCCTGAGACACTGGGGCTGGAAACAGCTGTGATGTCATTGGACTGTCACACAGACAGAAGTGCATGAAGTGAGCAGCCGAGGAGCCGCTGATGTTTTGGATTCAACAGCATTTGAAAGGTCGACACAGACACATTTGCACACAGAAAGCTGAATCTGTCATATGCCACAGTGAACTCACTGTTCAGTGTTTTTCAGGAAGCTTCTTAACTGCCTCTGCTGCCAAACAAGCAGCTGATGTCCTTGAGAAGAAGCTGAAGAAGTCTTCAACAACAAATACAGGAAGTGGACTTTCAAATACTAGATTCACTTTAGACTCACAGAGAAATGACTCAACCAGCTGTGTTTGACTATATGAAAGGTCAGTGTGTGTCTGCACACAGACTGTTGTGTTGGACTGTTATTCAGTTGTCTGCTGAATGTTTTCAAATGTCTGCATCTCAGCTGTGATGAGGCTGGGGGTCATGGGAGGCCACCGTAGCAGCCTCTTCAACATCATGACATCATCATAAATGCTGCTGGACTGTCTGATGGGCTGACGGTGAAAAAGCCGTCGGGAAGGAAACAGAAGACGTTTCAGAGGCTGCAGCAGATTTCTTTGATTCGGGGCCTTTTTCAGCTTTATTGGACAGAGCAGTGAAGATAAGTGACAGCAAAGCAGAGAGAAAGGGGGCGTGGCCCGGGTCAAAGCCAGGCCAGCTGCTCTCCACCTCGTGGTCACCTGCTCATCCTAGTGAGCTCCACCAGCAGCCCTTTCACACACTTTACACTGTCAAACACTGTGTGTGGACCTCAGCTAACAACAGGCTACATTTAAGTCTGGACTACATGCTTTTATATTGTTTTTATTCCATCAGCAGCTCAACATCATGAGCAGCTTTGACATAAAGACATCAAACTCAAGCTGACTTTAAGCTACTTTTAATACAGGGGCTCAAAAACAACAACATCTTTATTATATATCAGGACACAAAGTCATTTCATCTCAAAGGGAAACAGCTTTATTTGGAATAACCAGCACTATCAACTGGTTTGGGATCTCCACCAGTTTCATGTCTTTGCAGCTTCTCCAACAAAGTTCCTGTAAAATCAGCATGTTTGTCTTTATTGGTTTGATAGTGATTGATTATTCAGTCCCAATCTGCTGTCATCTAAAGAACAAAATGATGTTTCTATGAGTCACAAAGCTCCAGATGTTGTCGGCTTCACAAAGAAAACAAAGAACTTAAACACAAAGTGTTTGGAGCCAAAATGTTCCCAAGCTGCTCTTTTTGAAATGGCAGAGGTACAGTGGTGTCTAACAGCACACTGTGGAAGGCAAACATGTTATTGTTGGATGAAACTTCATGAATCCTTTGTAGATTTGAGCTGTTGGAGCCTTTCTTTTCTCTTCAGGTGTACAGATGCTGAGGAGGCAGGTGAAGCAGGTGGAGCTGTTGTGATGCTGCAGAGGGTGTGTCTTAGTAACTCTGTGAGGCAGAACTGGATCCAACATTGTGGATGTGTTGATGTTGGAGCCATTAAGAGTCTCTGGCCACACTGTAGGATTTCCCTTTGATCCACTGTGGGGGCATTTTGGAGTCTGTCAGTGAAACTCTTCATGTTTGTGTTTGACTCCAGTTTATAGAAACAGAGAAATGTGTCATGCTTTTGTTCGGCCTCCACAAATACACACATTTGTTCATTGGTTGGACTTTTTGGAAGGAGACACATTGAAAACCATGTTAATAAGATCTTGTTGTTTCCTGTGGATCCGACACAGAGAGTGGACTTCAGACAGAAAGCGTGGAAGAGATTTTAGAGGCCGTGTGTGGCAACAGGAAGTTTCTGTGTGTTTGCTGATCTTACATGTGGAAAACAACACGTGATGTTTGTGAAGTTCTACAATGATCATTGTTCTCACAGCATTTTGAGTGGGAACAGTTCAAACTGGGAGTAGTGGGAGTTATTTACTGATTGAAACAAGCTGAATGTTTCTGTGACGATGAAGATCAGCAGCTCAGCTGATCAATGAACTGACATCTATCAGTCGTTTCATGAGATGAAGTCATCAGCAGACATTTGTTCTGACTGTGTGATGAATGTCAGAACGTCAGGGCTCTGCTTTAGTCACTGCTTGATGATCATTGGCTCATTGTTGAATCCAGGGGCCCAGTCTGACCTCTGACCCTTTGCTGCAGGTCTTCTGTGTTATCTCCACTTTCATGTCTGATCTTCTACTTGTAGTCCTGTGTCTACATATACAGTGGCTTTCAAAAGTATTCGGCCCCCTTGAACTTTCCCACATTTTGTCACATTACAGCCACAAACATGAATCAATGTTATTGGACTTCCAGGTGAAAGACCAACACAAAGTGGTGCACACGTGAGAAGTGGAACGAAAATCATACATGATTCCAAACATTTTTTACAAATAAATAACTGCAAAGTGGGGTGTGCGTAATTATTCAGCCCCCTGAGTCAACACTTTGTAGAACCACCTTTTGCTGCAGTTCCAGCTGCCAGTCTTTTAGGGTCTGTCTCTGCCAGCTTTGCACATCTACAGACTGAAATCTTTGCCCATTCTTCTTTGCAAAACAGCTCCAGCTCAGTCAGATTAGATGGACAGCGTTTGTGAACAGCAGAAATTGAAATTGAAATTGCAGTGAAGTCAGCTAGAAACTTACAGTGACGTGGACATCATGCAAAGACTGCCAGACTCTGTAATACTGCAAATGATCAGTGACTCAGGTTAACACTAAACTTTAAACGGCACCTCTGTGTCTCTGTGTGCTGAACATCTAGGATTGAGTCAGGCTGCATCAGCTGAAGCTGTTATTTGTATATATCAGTATTTTTTATTCAGGTGTGGGGAAAATACGTAAGACTGCAGTGAAGCGATGCACCAGAGTAATCCCTGGCCAAAGGTATCGTACTCAAATCAGACTACTGATCCAGCCACATCAGCCTTTTGTGAGGTCTGTTTAAAGTAGACTAAAAGTGAACTGCAGGTTCCTGAGAGGTGGACTGTGAGCACAGAAACACATGTTCATACATACAGCTGCAGCAAACTTACATTAATTTTAAATAGATTTGTTACTCTGATGTCTGTCTCTGTGTTAGTCCTCTGACAGACTGGTGACCTGTCCAGGTGTGCTCTACCTACTACTAGGACAGGTTCCAGCCTCTGTAATAGAAATGTTCTGTTATTCTCATTTAAAGTGTTTAAGTGCTTATGCATATGCTTAGTTGTGACACTGTTACTGTTCAGTGAAAGTTGCTAAAACTAGATGAACTTACTTCAGCAGTTTGAGAAAACAACTCCCTTTACAGGTGCTGATAAGGCCAAGGGCACAAAACAGCACAACCATTGATGCGTTAGGTTTCATAGCGAGACACGTGAAGTGTGGTAGGATCAGTTTGTAACTTCCTCCCTCTTCCTTGGAAGGCGTAAAGGAGGAGGAGCACGACTTCTGTGGCAGCGCTGACATGACTGAACTGTGATGTTTGATGTGTGTTGGCGCAGTAATAAATAGCTTGATCACAGCTCTTTCTGTGTTGCAGACTTTATTTTAAAAATTCCACGAAACCACCCCCCCACTGTGAACCTGAATTGAATATTCAGAAGACATTTGTTTAAATAGTTCTACAAATCTGAGCTGTTGGTGTGTCCTTGGATTGTGTGGTAATAATATTAGAGCCTGCAATCTTTCTTACTGGATCTCTACTATGAGTCATGTTACCTGAGATTAGTTCTATGTTTACCTGTCAGCCTGGACGAATGTGCTGTGTGAAGAATGTAAATGACATCAGATCTGAACTGCTTACATCTAAGGAGCCTGTTCATATTTAATTGTAATATGAACCAATGATTTTCTGATTGATTGCTGATATATACAGTGGGGCAAAAAAGTATTTAGTCAGCCACCGATTGTCATCATTTTAGGTGGGGGAACTTGCACAGAGGTCAGTAATTTGCACCAGAGGTACACGTCAACTGTGAGAGACAGAATGTGAAAAAAAAATAATCCATGAATCCACATGGTAGGATTTGTAAAGAATTTATTTGTAAATCAGGGTGGAAAATAAGTATTTGGTCAATAACAAAAATACAACTCAATACTTTGTAACATAACCTTTGTTGGCAATAACAGAGGTCAAACGTTTACTATAGGTCTTTACCAGGTTTGCACACACAGTAGCTGGTATTTTGGCCCATTCCTCCATGCAGATCTTCTCGAGAGCAGTGATGTTTTGGGGCTGTCGCCGAGCAACACGGACTTTCAACTCCCGCCACAGATTTTCTATGGGGTTGAGGTCTGGAGACTGGCTAGGCCACTCCAGGACTTTCAAATGCTTCTTACGGAGCCACTCCTTTGTTGCCCGGGCGGTGTGTTTTGGATCATTGTCATGTTGGAAGACCCAGCCTCGTTTCATCTTCAAAGTTCTCACTGATGGAAGGAGGTTTTGGCTCAAAATCTCACGATACATGGCCCCATTCATTCTGTCCTTAACACGGATCAGTCGTCCTGTCCCCTTGGCAGAAAAACAGCCCCATAGCATGATGTTTCCACCCCCATGCTTCACAGTAGGTATGGTGTTCTTGGGATGCAACTCAGTATTCTTCGTCCTCCAAACACGACGAGTTGAGTTTATACCAAAAAGTTCTACTTTGGTTTCATCTGACCACATGACATTCTCCCAATCCTCTGCTGTATCATCCATGTGCTCTCTGGCAAACTTCAGACGGGCCTGGACATGCACTGGCTTCAGCAGCGGAACACGTCTGGCACTGCGGGATTTGATTCCCTGCCGTTGTAGTGTGTTACTGATGGTGACCTTTGTTACTTTGGTCCCAGCTCTCTGCAGGTCATTCACCAGGTCCCCCCGTGTGGTTCTGGGATCTTTGCTCACCGTTCTCATGATCATTTTGACCCCACGGGATGAGATCTTGCGTGGAGCCCCAGATCGTGGGAGATTATCAGTGGTCTTGTATGTCTTCCATTTTCTGATGATTGCTCCCACAGTTGATTTCTTCACACCAAGCTGCTTGCCTATTGTAGATTCACTCTTCCCAGTCTGGTGCAGGTCTACAATACTTTTCCTGGTGTCCTTCGAGAGCTCTTTGGTCTTGGCCATGGCGGAGTTTGGAGTCTGACTGTTTGAGGCTGTGGACAGGTGTCTTTTATACAGATGATGAGTTCAAACAGGTGCCATTCATACAGGTAACGAGTGGGGGACAGAAAAGCGTCTTACAGAAGACGTTACAGGTCTGTGAGAGCCAGAGATTTTCCTTGTTTGAGGTGACCAAATACTTATTTTCCACCCTGATTTACGGATAAATTCTTTACAAATCCTACCATGTGGATTCATGGATTTTTTTTTCACATTCTGTCTCTCACAGCTGACGTGTACCTCTGGTGCAAATTACTGACCTCTGTCATCATTTTAAGTGGGGGAACTTGCACAATCGGTGGCTGACTAAATACTTTTTTGCCCCACTGTGTATGTATGTATATATATATATATATATATATATATATATATATATATATATATATATATATATATATATATGTATATATATATATATATTATTATTATTATTTATTTATTTATTTATTTTATTTTTTTTTTTTTATTATTATTTTTTTTTACATACATAGTTTTTTGTTGCCTTATGGTTCCAAGCGCTGTCACCAATCTTTGCATTTAGTTATTATCTCATGACACTTGTTTAATCAGCTACCATCTCTCCTGTGGACTTTTTAATGTCTACAGTCTCAGACCAACACAGCCCTGCCCTTCCCATATTAGATTCTTGATGAATGTGTGTTGTTGTTATTCAGCCTGGTTCAATGTGCCCCTTTTTAACTTTGAGCACCCGCCCCTTTAAACCTCTCTGCACAGCCCTGCACTGAACTCACTATCTTCTCCCTCTAACAGCCTCCACATGTTCTCACTGTAATTTCCCCTCATGAATGAATTTATGCTGCACTAATGTGAATGTTTGCAGGGAAATCAAACGCATTTCACACGCAGTACTCGAGCTGACTTACCTTTGTTTGAATGACGACTTGTACGCGCTGACTCCACAGATAAGGTACGAAAATATATCAGGCTACGTCTTCAGGGTTTCTACTCCACGGCCGTATTTCATACGGGTCCACATTTCCACTGCACGCTATTTTCTGCAAGTACCGCCGCTTCGCCTCTGGACGCAATCGGTCTCTATACAGTCCATTCTCTTTTGAGCTGCTTTTAAGCATCTTGTAATCGTCGTTCCAACACAGTGTGTTTGTTTTGAATCGTAGACCTCGAAAATGGTGCCGCGCTCCCACAATGCATTGCGGCGTGACGTCAACTCCAAAGCCCTATAGAACATCTTCTTTTTCATTGTCAAAATTATCAGGAATAAAGAAGAAAACTGATTCAAAACCTGTGGAACCTGCCAAAAAACAAGTTTTACTGCAAAGGATTTCTAGATGTGAAGGTTTTGTGGCTTTTTTCAGTTTCTAAAACAAACTCATTTGTACAGAAGGATATGAGGATGTATATGTCCGGTGGTGGGTTTTTTCTTCTTGATTTAATGTATTCATTTATCTCTTCACTTAATCTTTCTTTATGTTTTTTTTTTTTTTGATTTGGCATGAGCGATTTCCGGTCCTCACTCCAAGCCAGTTGGTGGCGGTAATGCACCACATGTTCTATCACAGCTGCGTCCGAGAGGACAGGAAACGTCTGTATGCGTCTGCAAACCAGGTAACTACACTCAGCTGAGCCTCTCTGCTAGTCGTTATTAGTTGGAGGGTTTTGCGTCACTTTCTCTCGGCTTGATAAAGGGCTGTATAGAAATCTCTGGTACGTAACACGTAACGTCATTTTTAGGGAGCGTCGCAGAGAAGTGAGGCTGTTTCTTTGTTTTGGTCGAGTTTTGATTGAAGACATGTTTCCAGTCCGTTTTTTACTCGTTTGTTTTTTCATTAATAACTTTACATTATCACAGAGAACAAGAAGGCGCTTTGTTTGTCACATTCACCTTATGTCTGTGAAGGTTCTCAGTCATCCAGGTCATCGTAGTCAAAGGAGCTTGCAAAGAAAAGCGTCTGGACTTCTTTAAGTTACTTGAAGACGTTTCACCTCTCATCCGAGAAGCTTCTTCAGTTCTAAGGTCAAATGGTGGAGAGTCCCAGATATAAACCTAGTGGGAGTGACCTCCCACAGAGGGACAAAAGGACCCCTGATGATCCTCTAATCACCTGAGCCAAGGTGTGAAACTGGGTGTGGGTCCCAATCAGCCAGAGTTTCGGGTGAGTTCATTGTGAAACCTGGCCTCACCTTATCATGCGAATTCCTGAGGTCAGATGGCCCAGGATGTGAGTGGGCGTTAAGGCGTCTGGGAAGGATCTCAAAACTGGATTATAGATGGCAGAGAGTTGGTGTCGTAAACCCCGCCTCTGTTCAAAGATGGTCGCTCACAGTGGACATAGATGGCTTCTTTCACTCCTCTTTCAAACCATCTGTCCTCTCTGTCCAAAATGTGAACATTGGCATCCTCAAAGAGTGACCTTTATCCTTAAGATGCAGATGGACTGCTGAGTCTTGTCCTGTGGAGGTGGCTCTTCTATGTTGTGCCATGCGCTTGTGAAGTGGCAGCCACTTGGCAGCCACAGTGATAAATGGCTGAGATGGCTGCAGCTGTACGTGTGAGGTACCTACATGTTTCAAGATGAATTTGCAGAGATGTCATGTTTGGTGCTTACAGACATCACACTGCATTTTGTGATTTCGTAGCTATTGTTGTGATATTTCGGAGCTTCCCATGATCACCGTGACAGTCATTCATTTTAACATAACCTTTCTATTCCTTTCAGGGATCCTCATTTTTTTGGTACGAAAGATCAGCAGCTGTGTCGACAGGCAACAGGTAACGGCATGCTTTTCTGTTAGTACTGTAGACCTTGGTCTGGTGCTCTTTTTTAGTTTAACACAGTATTTTCATTTGCCGAAGTGTAAAAAGCTTGTTCCAGGAGAAACAAACTTTAGTGAGTTCTGCAAAATGATTCCCACCATTGCACACTCTGTCAGCCTCCAGTGTGCCCTTTTTTTGTCCTTTAACTGAAGAAAGTCGGTAGTCAGAACATATGAGATAAGTGAGATCCTCATTTTGCCTGCTTATTTCAAGATACAACATTTTCACAAACTGCTGTAGGATAACCTTGCTATTTGTCTTTTCCAACACTTCTACATTCATCCATATTTCCTTGTCTGCTTCTTTCCAGGTGAAAAGTACCTGAAATGGGTGAAAGATTTTGTTTCCAAAAACAAAAGCATGTGCGTTCACCTGAAGAAGCCAAGTGGTGCTGACCTGTGGATAGAAGAGCTTGAGAACACCAAATACAACGGGGATGATGATGATGAAGTTAACGCCTGGGGAAAATTCTACCTTCCCGAGATTGTAAAAATGCAGGTTATTGGTGTGGTAAAGGGCACCTCATGTCCATGTGACGAGCTTGTGCTGATGACGCGTGAGGACAAAAAGCTGTACGGCTATGACGGAGAGGAGCTGCATCTGGTGGCTTCCAGTTTCCTGGAACTATGTGACAAAACGATAGAGTATCCAGCATCCAAGCGCTACTACAATGGAGAGGCCTTCAAAGATATGGTGAGAAGTTAGACTGCTAAGAATAAGACTGGGGATGCCTAGTGTTAGAGATCAATCACCTGAGCTTTTCTTTGTATTGTTGTGTGTTCTGTTTAGACTGAGGAGGACTGGAAAAAAGTTAAGATGAGTGATGTGGGGAGGAAACTGCAGGAAGAACATAAAAAGCTGGTAAATGAAACCCAGTCAGCGTTCGTCAGCCTAATATCATAGGTGGGTATTGGAGCTGAGTATCATCACTGATTTCTAGAACCTGTTCAATTCCAATTCACAAGGTCCCAATTAGATTCCATTTAATTCTTACTCAGAGAGTCAGAAACATTATAATTCTGATCATTTATCAGTACTGACACTTGTGAAACTTCATCAGAGGTGTGAGCATCACAGCAGATGCTTTTGTGTCAAAGTAACTGAGGATAAAACACAAAACCATGAAGCAGATTTTCCTGGCCTAGCTTTTTACAGTAGATAACCTTAAAAATATTATTCTGCAGTAGAACAAAAGCAGACGAGAACCACGACTCAACAAATGTACATTGGCTGATGCTGCTGAAGTGATTCAGAGGTTTTAATAAGAGGTTTTAATAGAGACACAGCAGAGCATTTTGCAGTTTCACTTAATTTGAAAAAAATAAATAAAATTTGGTATTGAACAGCAGAAATGAGGCTGTCTTGTCGGAAGTCATTAAAAAAAATGGCTGTAAGCAACGGTAGACTGCTTCATAACAAGCAAGCGAATAATGCCAAAAACAGAGATTTGAGATGGGAAACGGTGTTCTTAAAGTACACTGAGAGAGGCAGAGAGCTGTGCTGTGTTGTTTTTCTGTGTGTGTTTTAATGGTGGTGGAAGCAAACCAGCAAAAGTAAGAGGGAATTCATGACAATGTTTATGTCAAGCGAAATGTGTCTTCTTTTGCTGCTGGTTTGGTTAGAGAGAGACAAAACGTGCAGCTTCAGGATCTGAGCAGCTTTCAGCACCAACGGCATCACAGCTCAGACTTGGATTCAGGATTAAGCCCTTTATGTTTGACTGTAGTGATTGTAGCTCTGTCCTTGTTATTAATCGCTTTAGTCAAACACAGCTATTGTTTGCTGGGATGTGTATATACTTGACAGTTTGTATCTCAGAGTTATCAAAGACACTGTGGATAATCATCAAGAGATTGTTGTCCTCTTAATAATGACCTATTTGATTGTTTGTTTTTTCTTCTTCTTACAGATTCTGGTATTTGGCCAAAAGAGAGCTTCACAATTCTTGGCTTCACCTGTGGTAGAAAAATGACTGAAGTTATGCAACACTCTCTAAAATTAAAGCTATGCAACGCTTTAACATGAATGGCGAAGGAGTGCATCTCTTTCACTGTCTCTTCCTGTCCTCTTCTCAGTCTTTGTTGTGGCACCTCTGCTATGTGTTATAGAAAGCACTTGGAATCATGTTCAATACAAAAACAGCAAACTCGTGGGATTGCCCTAGCAAGCAGTTGGTAAAAACTAATTAAAACTGATATATATCAGCTTCACTTTCTAGCTGCAAAAGCACGTTTCTGCAAAAGCATGCAGTTTCCTGTCAGCACTTTTTGGCACAGAGTGTACTCAGAGTTAGGCCTTTCTTATATAAAGCAATATAATCAGCATATAAACATTTAAGATGATAAATTTAAAGCTCAACAGTAACTGCTATAAATATTATAACTACACATGTAGTGCTTTTGCTTAAGTAAATTATAGTTGGGATCATAATAAGAAAACATGTGTTTTTATTTTCTGTGTACCCTGGGTACAGACCAGTATAAATATGGGATTCTTCCCAATAAATGCTGTCTAATAATGCTTCATATTGCATTAAACACTAGATATGTAAGCAAACAAACAAAAACCCATAGAAGCCAGTTTTAATTATTAAATGTGACAATTACATGGAGATGGAAAGTAAACGTGCTTATACACGTCTCTGTGATTACAGAAAATCCACACAGATGCTGTCAGAGCAGAGAATCTTTGATTTATCAGAATGATGAATGCAAATGATTTCATGAAATCTCACTCTTGTTCTGGGTTGTAAAATTCACCTGTCCAGTTAAACCGAATCCTTTGCAACACGGTTCTAAGAACCCTACCAACCTCATCCTCAGCTCTCTGCCTGTTGTCCTTTTCAGCTGAGTATTCATCCACATGTGTTTCAACTTCTCTCTCATTTTCAAGCAAATTGCTCAGGCTCTCAGCTTCAGCACAGTTACCATATGGCCACTCTCTGAGGTCTTCTGTGTTCAAGCCAAACAAATTCTTACATGATCTGCAAGGCTTCATTCTGGCACCATCACGGAGACAAAAAGCCTCACACCTGATATTTCCAGGTACTTCAATTGTTCCATCAAAGTAATCTTTCTGGACTGTGTTTGGATAATAGGTCATCACCGCACCAGATACATATTTATGCCATTTGCTAAGACAGGAGGCAGCAATCATAATTTTCCCAGCGTTAGGACCTTTGGTGGACATGGAGACTCCGCAGTACCTTTCTGATTTGTTGGTTTGGGATTTTTGAGAAATGCAGATGGTGGACGAGACGAAAGCTGTTTTTTTATTATTCTCTTCTAAGTCCAAGTCTGTGAGGAGATCTTGCAGACTCTGCTTTATTTGCTCTTCATTCTCTGAGTTATTTTGCAGGACGATCTGAAAACAGTTACAGATCTGGTCAAAGTGTTGCACCTGATTATATAGTTGTTTTTCATAGAAAGTTGATCAACATGTTTGTTTCGCTGCTTGACTTATTTAACTATGCAGGACCATTGGATGCTTTTGGTTTAGACATTTTAAGATAGGGGGTGAAACAAGTCACAAAAATCTATTTAATTTTAAATCAATAAGCAAAAATCCATCTTTGTTCTCACTAATTTATAATTAAATTTGCTAATTGACCTTTTTTTTCTATTTTGCTATGCCGGGCTGTCAAAACACGCTGAATTTAGAGTCTTTGAGCTTAACAGATCCAGCAGCTACACAGTGACAGCATCATATACGCCTTGAAGACTGTAAGCATCTCCAATAATGAGTCTGTTAGACATTATTTAGAACTAACAAATTCTGAAGCAAGTCTCCAGCTCTCCTGCAGTCTCTGTGTTTGGTGGAGAAGTATAGCTAGAAGCATATGTTGAAGTATAAGGTACAGTATGGATTTTCTTTGGATTTCTCAGTAAAAAAAGCACTTTGCATTATACTTTCCTAAAAACTGGAAGTTTGTCAGATTGACTGAAAATGTGAGAAGAGTTATCTTACCATGTCGAGCACACAGGAGAAGGGACTTCGCCTGGGAAGCTGAGTCGAATACAACTTTAAAGGCCTGGGATATCTTCTCATTAAAGAACCCAAAACAAAAGGATTAGGGAAGATTTCTTCTGGAGAAAAGGGGATGTTGTTGATTTTGCCCAGAAACAACATGCTGTGAAGGATCTGTTGAGTGAAAACATATTTGCTTATTGTTAGTAGTGATAAACAGGACTGTCTTAAAAGTGTCAAAGGTAACACACCTCATCCACCAAGTGTTGACTTCCCGGAGTCATGTAAGAGCCCCGAACCATCCTCTTGGTAATCTTGTAGGCATTAGTTTTGAACCTCCTTTGAGAAATTGTTGTCTTCTAAAATGATAATGATCGAGCAGTTAGGGATTTAAAGACACAGGAGATCTGATAACTTTGGCTACAGCAGAGTCTGCAGACATACCTATTTTGCTCTTGGTCGGCCTATTTTAAACATGAGAGAAAACATAGTTAGTGAAATGTTGATAACATACAATGACTATCATTGGTGGCTGAAAAGATGCCAGGTAACAAGTGAAAAGCTGCTACTTACCATCGCCACAGTCTAAGAATGAAACAGGAAACACTGAGCGAGTTGCCTCCATCTTAAAGCTGTTGATCATGTGATTTAAAGGAAAGCCACACCCAGCTCTTTCCTGGAATTTTACTCGACTGTAGAAAACTGCTCCATTTGCCCCGCCCACCCATGATCTTTAATATCTACCAAAAACAACCTTTTGGTTGTCAGTAACCAGCCGATCGTTTTCGCGATTAAAAAGTGGCTTTTTGCGGCGGCGTTCCCACCGCGAGCAGAACTCCGGCTCAAAAACCGCTGTTTTTGAACACTTTTATTTACTTAAGCATTTTAATGGGCTTACTTTGAAACAAAGTGCGATTGAATGATTATTGTTATGTGTTGCCTTGAATTCGGCTATGCTGTCTGTTAGACAGCTGTTTTCCTTTATTGTTGTTTTTGTATTGTTTGTAGCGAACGCTACTGGAATGTATAGATTAAGCTACGTAGCCAAGATGATTAATGATTTAACTGTTGTACATTGGTTGATGATGATTTGCATTGTTACATAGGCTTGCAGAAAAATATATTTGTTTACCGGTAAACTGAATCGAACTTGATGTGCCACTGGACGTTTTTCTGACCTACAGGTCAGGTTTTGTTCCCTCCCTTTGAATTAATCTTCTTCATATTGAAGTGGCGAGCCGGTAGGACCATTCTTTGTTTCCCCTCTTTTCCCCACTTAGCCGTCTTTGGATTACGGACATATTTCCCCATTTGTATGAAGCTGGACTCTAAGGAGGAATACCTTAAAAGTGAACTTTAAAAAGAAGAGGACCAAAAAGGACTTTTGCACAGAAAGATCACAGCATTGATTTATTATTTAATTGTGGGCATTTATGTTGTGTGTTGTGTTAATTATTTTGTTCCATTTCCCCTTTCCTCCATTTATTCAATATATTTTTGGTACAAGATATTGCAGTCTTTGGTCTCATCATTCACACCATCTCGGCTCCATAAAGAACTATTTCTTCTGCGCGTCAGTCAGTAAACTCATCCATTGAAATAAACTAGTCCTTAAATAACTTTGAGTTACACAGTGGCAAATGTAATAGAGAAAGACACAGGGCCACCTGAAATCTGTCGTCCTATCTGATTCAAAACCAACATGTAGGAGAATCTGGAATCTTTGATTTTGAGTTAAAAATAAAATATGGGTAAAATGCAGAAATGTTTTTACTAACATGTACTAACAGAGACTTGGAGGAGAGAGACCTAATGTTTAATAATCCACATTTCACTGCTTTACTCTTTGGTTCAGATGTGGATACTGTATTGTTCTTTCTTTGTGATTGTTTATGTTTAAGTTGTTTGTTGCTGGTTTTTAGTTTGTTTTTTTCTGTTTGGGAGCTGACACAGTCTCTATGGAGATGGGTTTTTGGGGGTGTAGCAGGAGGAGAGAAGCTGCAGAGAGGCGTGTAAGACTGCAACTCTGCTTCCTGGTCCCAACTCTGGATAGTCATATTTTGGGGGGTTTAATAAACTACTACTGCATGATGTAAAGCTGAAGTATTACACAGCTTTATGAACCTCCTGTTATCCTGGTAGACGAGTACAGCAATAAATCTTTTACTTGAACATCTTCTGGCTCCAATAAGCTTTGAAATGTGACCATGAAGTTAGAGACACACTGACTGAAACCCACAGCTGTGACTATGGATCACATCCACACACAGTGTAGCTGCTGTCTCTGTGTGAGGTCTGTGTATATATGTATATATTTATGCTTATATTCATATTCTCTGTGTGGCACACCTGTGAGGTGGGATGGATTATCTCAATATGGCAGATGTGCCCACTACCACACATTTGGACTGATTTGTGACCACTGTTTGGGAGGGATGGTTATATTGTGTATCTGGAATGAATTTTAGGTCTCTACATCCATCCCATGGGGAATGGGAGCAGTAACAAAGGTGTTGCGTTTATATTTTTGTTCAGTGTATTTATGCTTATATTCATGTTCTCTTATTCCCCTTTATTTGATATCCTAATTCTGTGCTGTGAAAAGTTTGTCGGTGTTCTGCTGCTACAAACTGGATTTCCTGGAGGATAAACATGAGGGATTCATAAAGTTCTATCTCTCTGTTAAAATCCCCCAAAATAAATGAAATGTGAATTTCAGGCAGACGTGTTTTTAAAAGAGTCTCTTTAATGGAAAAATGTGTTTTTAAAACCAGCCAATAGGAGCGTCTGTGGATATCAGCTGAGGCTGAACTCAGGAACACCATCACATATAAATACACAGAATTAAATCACTAGATAAAAGACGTCATTAAATAAGGATCGAATCAACATGTCAGAGGTCAAAGGTCAGTCAGAAGAGGTGTGGTTAAACACTGGCAGTGCAGTGACCTAATGCAGTTTGGTTACCGCCACGGGAAAAGCCCCGCCCCCTCTGAGCCTCCGCTGTGTCCTCAGCACATCCAGGAGCAGCAGGTCAGAGGGGGCGGGGCCATGTCAGGACTTATTTTAAGTAAAATTTAAAGTGGAGCGACGGCAGGAGTCACACAGCAGTAACCAGCTCTGTCTGCCAGGGTCAAAGGTCAAACAAGTCCTGCAGCTGACCCACACACAGACTTACACTGATCCACAGAGAGTGATGAATCCACACATCACTCGGCTGGAGGAAGCTGGGTTTCCACACCGTCCAATCAGAAACCAGTGTTGACGCTGAGACCCGTCTCTGTAACAGGAAGTCCATGAACAGGCAGACCCTCTGCAGCAGGCTGACCTGTGACCTCTGAGACAGAGGGAGGAGTTTGTGTCAGCAGGGGGCGCTGCAGCATCGCCTGAGAGCTTTAAGAACAACAGCAATAAACAGGAAGTGAAAGTCACACTTCTGTTGGTGTGCGTCATCAGCAGACCTCCACCCTCTGCAGGAAGCTGAGATAAGAAGCAGCCAATCACAGAGCAGAGAGCATGTGACTTCCTGTTCCTGCTGTTACTGTGACAACAGCTCCTGGGACAGAGCGCAGCTTTCTAAAGAGGAAAGATGCTGCTGTCACCCCCGGGTGTCATGTGACCCGCCTGATGTACCGATTTAAGACTGTAAGAACAATAATAACAACATGTTTTAGTCAGGTGATCCATGCAGAGCAGATCCATGTGACCAAACACAGCTGGATCACATGTTTCCTCTCCTGGAAACAGAAAGCCTTCATGTTTAAAGGCTCATGTACCCACTGAGCCCTGCTCTCAGATCTGTGAGGCTTTAACAAACAACAGTTTAAAGTCATGTTTAGCATCTTCTGTCAGTGTGGAAGGTCACACACTTTCCTGAGTGTTGAACCCTGAACTACTAGCTGTTCATGTCAGCCTGGACATAAATACAGACCTGCCTGCTGTCATAGACCCCAGCACTCACATGTTACTTATAAGTGACTCATATGTATGCATGTATATATTGTGTATGTTGTGCTATTTCTTACTTAGTGTGTTGTGTCTTTGTTCCTGTTTGTGCTGCAGCACTGTAACCTAAATAATTTCCCCTGGGGATCAAAAAAGTATTCTGATTGTGATTAAATGAAAGCAGTCAGAGCAGAGGACGGTGATGTAAGGAATGGGATTTTAATCAGCCAGTCTCCTTTAACTCTCAGCATCACAAAGTAATGTGGTAACATCTGGACTGATGTGTTTACTGTCAGCTAGTTTAAATGCTGTAGGCTGCAGCCGTTGCTCTAACACTATAACTGTAACAGGGCTCAGTGCTGCTTCTAACAGTCTGAGCTGCTTCAGGCTTTATTTGTGAGGAGCACAGCAGCTTACAAACACGTGGCTGGGCCTGGACCCAAAGGAGTGTTTGTTAAAGCCTGCAGTGAATCCAGCAGCAGAATGATGGAAATGCAACACAGCAATGATGAAGAGGAGCAGAATTAAAGCCAAAGTCCAGTTCATACAGTTAGGTCCATAAATCAAATAAGGGAAAATAAAATGTTGTTGGATGCACCTGTCTGCACCCTTAATGCTCTCTGGTCGCTATGGTAACGCGTAAACATTTCTTTCAAAATAAGACACACGACTACAACACGGGAAAAGACCCAGGGAAACGAAGTTAACGATAAAAACCCTGAAAACCATTGTTGGATTTATATTTTATCATTGTCATTGTTATTGGGGAATATCTAACCATATATGCTTAGAGGTGTAGAACCAATTGTGTAATGATAGTAGTCTTTAAAGACTTTGTGTGACTCCAGAGTGTTCTGGCATTCACACCCACGTCCTGGGATCATGGGAGAGGTGCTACCTTCTTATTGTTTTGTGGTAGGATGTCTGTTTTAGTCTAAGTGCCTTTTGTTTAGATGAACTGCTGGACTTCCAGACCAGCAGGTTTAGGGAAGTCGTTTATGGGGTCACACTCTGACTCCACACACACACACACACACACACACACACACACACACACACACGCACGCACACACACACAAACACACACACACACACACACACACACACACACACACACACACACAAACACACACACACACACACACACACACACACACCTACATAACATACAGACTGGTACCTTTGTTCACGTGTATGTTAATGAACCTATGTATGTTCATGTAACCTCAATAAAAGAACAGTGTTACGAGGGAACGGACGAGAGCGACTGTGGTCAAGCGAAGGAACGGCATTGGTCCAGGTCTCTCCCGTGCACGAGAAACATAAAGAACTACTCGTGTCTTGCTTTGCTGTGTAGCTGGATTGAACGATCCAGCGAACAGGTTTATGCTACAAACCTATCAACCATCAATTTCACACCGAGCCTCGACTCTCACGGCCCGGTACCAAACGACTCACGGACCGGTCCGTGACCCGGGGGTTGGGAACCGCTGAGTTAACGCATGAGTAGTTCAGGGCTGCACGTCATTTTCATTGTTAATATCTTTGTGAAAAGCACATTGATGTGAAAATCTTCATGAGAGTCAGAGGCCCTACAACACGATTAAAGATTCATTCAAAAGAAAATCACAAGTTATTATCATCTTCAGAACATTTCATTAAACATTAGAGACAGACTGCTGTGTACATCTCATCTCTATCCAAACAACCTACAGTCCACAAACACATCATGAACCAGTGCTCTGGGCTGTGGTCTGTCCCCAGTTACATGGATCAGCTGGTTCCCTGGAGGTGACTGCTGCTGTGGTTTGGAGCGGATGAATAAACCTGAACTGAATCAGGTGTCCAGTTACTTTTGGTCCCTTTAAACCAGGCTGTCACATGTTCAGGATGTGAAACTCCTCCTCCGTGAAAACGGGTGTGGGTCTCAATCAGCCAAGGTTTTGGGTGAACCCATTGTGAGATCTAGCCCCACGCTATCATGTGATTTCCTGTGATCAAATGTCCCAGGATGTGAGTGGGCGTTAAGACGTCCATGTCCCTCTTCAAGCAACAGCTACCCTGAGGTACCCCTGAGCAAGGTACCGTCCCTACACACTGCTCCCCGGGCGCCCAATGGCTGCCCACTGCTTCACTGAGTGAATGGGTTAAATGCAGAGAGCAATTTCCCCACGGGGCTCAATAAAGTACAATAATGTACACACTTTCTTCTTCTTCTTCTTCTTCTTCTTCTTCTTAAAGAAGTCCAGACGCTTTTCTTTCCAAGCTCCTTCAACAACATCATTCATAGAACAGCTTCCAGCTTCTTTTGCTCGGCTACAGTTTGGATGGATTTGCATTTAAAGATGCAACAAGACTAAAATGGTTAGGGTCAGGAGGTCAAAGGTCAGGGCTCCTGTGGGTCTGAGGGCGGCCTCACGCTGGAGAAGGATGAAGGAGTCTGACCTGAGCCAGTGTTTGACATGAACACATCAGCACTGCTGTCAGTGAGCCTAACGACAGCCGTTAGCATCATTTCAGTGTTTCAGTCATAAAAACACTTCCTGTCTCTGTGGTGGTTACAGTGACATCATGCAGTTTGTGCTTTGACCTCCAGAGGGCGACAAATCAGCACAGACAGAGAGCTCCATTCAAACTTTGCTGCCATCAGGAATAATTCTTCAAATATAATCATCAGTGTTTGAGCAGTTATGATATCAGGGACAATCTAGACATGTGTGACAATACTGAACATGTCACATGACACACCTCAAACATCATGTGATCCACTCTCAGTCTGCACTTTCATTCATGACTTCAACAGGTTGAAATGAGCTTTGAAGAAACATTCAGTGAAATAAATCTTTCATGGATTCATGTGAGCAGCAGATGAACTTTGTACCAACAACATCTTCAATAACAGAGTCTGAATGAAGCTCAGGTGTTGATGCTGCTCCCTGATTGGACGCTTGCTTTCAGCTCTGCTCTCAGTCTTTACTGCACAGGTGAAGGTAGAAAGTGTGACTGGATCTATAGACTGGAAACAGAGAAACATGCTGAACATTTGAAGCTTTGCAGCAGAAATGTTCATGTTACAAATACAGCAGAGCTGATCTGGGATCAGTGTGTTCACACCTGCAGCTACAACAAGGTTTCATGTCTCCACACGTCAGCATGTGAACTTTACTCTGACTCAGTCTGAGCAGTCAGACGGCATATTTTTAAAGTTAACACATCAGCACACACAGAGCTGAGCCCCTCCCACCTGTGCTGAGTTTCAGGTGGAGTCCCGCCTCCTTCCAGGAAGCAGCTCACCTGTGTGTCCGTGTTTAGTGTCCAGGTGTGGAGTGGAGCTTGTTGTTGGTGTGTGAAGAAACTGTAAGTTTGCTTTGTTTCCTCCTTTAACAGTTTGTCTTTAGGAACTTTACTGTTTGTTCAGCTCGTGTTTGATTTCTTCACACAACAAACTGTGTGTGTTTGTATTTCCGGTCTCTCCATTAAAGTCAGTGTGTAATGTTTCCTGGCTAACATCAGCTGTGTGCAGCTTAGTTCAGCACAAATCTGCCGCTCCATAGTTCACGGTAACGGACTCACAGCTGGACCAACGAGGCCGAGTGTGTCCGCCACTCTGAGCTACGTTCGTGTTTGTGTACTTGTAGTTTGTACTTTGAGTTCACTCAGAGCCCACAGAGGACGCAGCGTACGTGATGACGTCACAGCCCTTTACCTCCTTTACTGTCACTGTGATTAATATTTACACACGAGACACCTGACAGCATGTTAATGCTAAGCTAACGCTAAACTAACGCTAAGCTAACCTAGAACCCAGAGTGAGGTTAAAGCTGAGTAAACACTGACCCCAGACCAGCACCGTGATTTGATTTTGATTTTATTGATTAGCATTCAAATATCTCAGTGAAAACAGAACAAAAATCTACCACAAAGCAAGAAAGCATGAGACAAGGCTAATCAAAAGGTATTGGCTGAAGCATTTGCTTATTACGCCAACCTAGAACGATAACGATATGTATCGCGATATAACTTTTACTCGATAGAGAAATTAAGCTATTGCGATAGACCTCGCCGTTCTTGTCCTCAAAAAAAAAAAAAAAGGTCAGCCAATCCAAATTAAGTAGCGCAGAGCCGAACCAATCACAGCCGCAGCGTCACGTCGCGTGACTTGTTACGTACAGCACAAGTGCCAAGCCACACGTGTGTTTGTTTGGGAAGCAGCCAGCGGGTAATGGAGGAAATGAGTGTGCCGGCTAGAAAAATCAACCGAGCGTGACCGAAGAGAAAACAGATGATGGTTCCAATGCCGGAGAGATTGTCGAACGGAAGAGCCATAGAAGCTCCGTAGTGTGAAGGTATTTCTGCTATTTCAAGTCTGACAAAAAACAGAGTAGCGTACACTGTAAATTGTGCCGAAAGCAAGTCTGGAAATACAATAAACTGGTGCATGCGTCACACTGTGTGCCACGTTATTGTTTCGGTGCAATGAATTTCTACAATACTGTTACTGTTAATTCTACTCTCTGCAGTGTTTAAATGCTTACATATACACACAGTTACTGTCCGTCCACACATACGACTCTGTTCTGCTTCTATGCCCCAGCTTTGTTTACTTTTTCCCACCGAGGCTTCTAGACTTCTGATTGGCCAACATTTCTGCACGGTTAGGAATCTAGCGCCACCTGCTGCTTTGGCATGTTCATAGCAGCGTTTTCCTTCATTTCTGCCTTTATGTGTGGACGGGATTAGTTTTTAAAACGAAAACGGAAAATCTCCGTTTTCAAAAATACCCGTGTACGTGTGGACGTAGCCTCAGTCTCTGACTGGAAGCGCTAATTCGTCATTCGGCTTTTGTCAGACTAAAGTAACTGTTAAAACTGTTTGAAAAGCTAAGCTATACAACAAGGAGAGATTGAGAATTTCCTTTTAGTTCTCAGTTTATTTGATATTGACAAAAGTTAGTCAGTTTTGTCTGTTCTTCTGTAAAACAAACTAAGATTTATTTTTAGAATTAATATTTTGTTTCTAAGTGGAATTGACAATTTAGTCTGTTTCGTTTGTTCTATTTTGAAACTTAAACGCTTTAGCGGCTGCCTTTTGTGTAGTTTGCAATATTTGCCTTTATTTATCTGAAAAAGTCTCATGTTCCTTAAGTACATCTACCCTGTTGAACTTATTATGGGAAATAAATATTTAAATAAAAACAAGCTGCTGATTATTTCACATTTTACTTGTGAGCAACAGCACATTTAAATCTTACAAATATAGTTATTTGGCTTATATCGTGATATATATCGTTATCGCCTGAAATGAAAAAAACATATCGTGATATGAAAAAATCTCATATCGCCCAGCTCTAGCTGCAAGTAAAGTGAAGGACTTTGCTCAGCTAAGAGAATTGGTCCTGCTGGAGGAATTCAAAACGTGTCTTCCAGAAAATGTTGTGGTATATATCAATGAGCAAAAGGTGGATTCGTTGTCTAAAGCTGCTGTTCTCGCAGATGAGTTTGTGTTGACCCATCGCGTTACGTTTTCAGCTGTGCGCCATGACTGTGCGCCGTTGTCTAAACCTGCGAGGAGTTTGAGGGTTTCTCCTAAGCGTCAAACGCGCCCTGATCAGGTCCCCATGACTGTCCGAGAATGCTTTTATTGCCATGATACTGGCCATCTCATTGCCAATTGTCCGTCGCTCCGTCGCAAAGAGCAAACTCACACATGGAAAAAGCCAAAAAGCGTTGGTTTTGTTCAGTCGGTTCCTACTCCTAATCCCGTCAGTGATGAACCAGGAAATGACAGTCTTGACAGCAGTTACCGACCATTCATTTCACAAGGGTTCGCCTCACTGACTGGAATAGAGGAGGATCGCGTGCCGATTGTTATTTTGCGCGACACTGGGGCTGCCCAGTCTCTCATTTTGGAAAGCGCGTTGCCTTTTTCAAGTAACTCGTTTTGTGGTGCTGATGCTCTCGTGTGGGGAGTGAAAATGAGTGTGTTACGAGCTCCGCTGCACAGAGTCTTCCTACAGTCGCCCCTCGTTTCGGGCCCGGTAACAGTTGGGGTGCGCGCTCGCTTGCCCGTGCGGGGGGTTACTATGATTCTGAGGAATGATCTAGCCAATGGAAAAGTTTTCCCGATCCCTGAGGTAATTGAAAACCCCGTCGATGATTTTTTTTTTTGTTTCTGAGCCTGCTGCTGACAGTCTGCCCTCTGTTTTTCTGCTGCTGTTCCACCTCAGACACTTCACACCTCCTCTATTCACCCTGCTCACTCCCCCCCACCCCCAACAACAGCATCCAATACACACTCAACACAAGGCTCCAGCCTGTCTCTCTCAACCACCCAGGTTAGGAGGGAACTGAGGAGGATTAATGGCAAGAAGGCAGCGGGCCCAGATGGCATCAGCTCGAGGGTCGTCAGGTCCTGCGCGGACCAACTGTGTGGGGTGATGGAGCACCTCTTCAACCTGAGCCTGAGGTTGGGAAGAGTCCCACAGCTCTGGAAAACCTCCTGTGTTGTACCAGTGCCAAAGACTTCACGCCCCAAGGACCTCAACAGCTACAGGCCGGTGGCTCTGACATCCCACCTGATGAAGACCCTGGAGCGGTTGGTCCTGGCTCAGCTTCGGCGCCTAACAAGCTCATCACTGGACCCACTTCAGTTTGCCTACCAGCCTGGCATTGGCGCGGATGATGCCGTCATTCACCTCCTACATCGTTCCCTCGCTCACCTGGAGACCGCTGGAAGCACTGTGAGAATCATGTTCTTTGATTTCTCCAGTGCCTTCAACACTATTCTTCCCTCGGTTCTGAAGGACAAGCTGGAGAGCTCTGGAGTGGACCATCACCTCACTACCTGGATTTTGGACTACCTCACCGACCGACCACAGTATGTGAGGACTCAGGGCTGTGTGTCGGACAGGGTCGTCTGCAGTACGGGGGCCCCACAGGGAACGGTTCTGGCTCCGTTCCTCTTCACCATCTACACTGCAGACTTCTCCCACAATTCCACCCAGTGCTTCCTGCAGAAGTTCTCTGATGACTCTGCAATAGTCGGCCTCATCACTGATGGGGACGACAAGGAGTACAGAGGACTGACTCAAGACTTTGTGGACTGGTGCCAGCTGAACTACCTCCAGATCAACGCCAGTAAAACCAAGGAGCTGGTGGTAGACTTCCGCAGGCACAAGCATCCTCCACTGCAACCACTGAACATCCAGGGTATGGACATTGAGGCTGTGGACAGCTACAGGTACCTTGGTGTTCATCTGAACAACAGACTGGACTGGACTCATAACTCAGACGCCCTCTACAGGAAAGGGCAGAGCAGGCTGTACCTGCTGCGGAGACTCAGGTCGTTTGGGGTGGAGGGCCCACTCCTGAAGACCTTCTATGACTCTGTGGTGGCTTCTGCTATCTTTTATGGTGTGGTCTGCTGGGGCGGCAGCATCTCTGCTGGGGACAGGAAGAGACTGAACAGGGTGATCCGAAGGGCCAGCTCTGTTCTAGGATGCCCTCTGGACCCAGTGGAGGTGGTGAGTGACAGGAGAACGGCGGCTAAGCTGTCATCCCTGATGGACAACATCTCCCACCCCATGCAGCAGACTGTGACAGCACTGAGCAGCTCCTTCAGTGGGAGACTGCGGCACCCACGGTGTGGGACGGAGAGATTTCGCAGGTCTTTCCTCCCCACTGCTGTCAGACTCCACAACAAAGACTTTAACTGAACAAACACACACATCCACACATGTGCAATAACACTAAGTGCAATAATCTTTTCTGGCATCGTTGTATTTTTACTCAGTTGTATATAGCATTCGTATTCTATTTTTATCTTATTGTATATTTTTATTCTATTTTATTCTACTGTATATAGTATATTATTTTATTCTATTCTGTACAGCTGTGTACTGTATTTATTCTTATTGTATTCTAATTTTTGCGTCATAACTTTTGCACTGTCCACTTCCTGCTGTGACAAAACAAATTTCCCACGTGTGGGACTAATAAAGGTTATCTTATCTTATCTTATCTTATCCTGCCTGTGTTGTCACACGCGCCCACAAGCGCAAATATGGTGATGTTGACTTGTCTGACTCTTTTCTATGTTCTGAAGCTGTTCCTGAGAAAGCTGAACTGCCTGTGGAAAAAGCTGAAAAATGTGTGTCTGATAAAATGCTACCCGCTACACCTGACCTGTCTTCTGAGGTAAACAAAACAGATTTTAGTCATGCGCAACAGAATGACCCGACTTTGGCAAAATGTTTACTTGCCGCAAATTCAAGCGATCAGAATCCCCGTGTCTACAGCATTGAAAATGATGTGTTAATGCGCAAATGGCATCCTCCCTCCTCTAGTGATCTTGGCTGGAACGTATTTCAACAAGCAGTTGTACCGCAAAATTTCTGACACCAAGTACCTAGCACATGACAGTTTCTCTGGACATTTAGGAATTAGGAAAACTTACCTTCGTATTCTGCGTCACTTTTTCTGGCCAGGTTTGAAGACTGATGTGACCAAATATTGCCGCTCTTGCCACGTTTGCCAGGTCAGCGGAAAACCCAACCAGGTTATTCCTCCTGCTCCATTGCATCCAATCCCAGCCTTAGGCGAACCATTTGAGCACATAATCATCGATTGTGTCGGTCCGCTTCCAAAAACAAAGTCAGGACATCAGTACCTCTAGACTTTAATGTGCGCCGCCACACGCTTCCCCGAGGCTATTCCGTTACGCACTATCAAAGTCAAAGCCATTGTCAGAGCATTAGTAAACTTTTTCTCCCTTTTCGGTTTGCCTAAATCAGTTCAAACAGACCAAGGGTCTAACTTCATGTCCAAGATATTCGCTCAGGTCTTAAAATCGCTATCCATCAAGCATCAAAAATCCAGTGCATATCACCCCGAATCACAGGGTGCGCTTGAGCGTTTCCACCAGACTTTAAAAGCCATGATGAGGAAGTTCTGCCTCGAGTCAGGAAGAGAGTGGGACGAAGGTCTGCCACTTCTTCTTCTAACGGTAAGGGAGAGTGTGCAGGAGTCCACAGGTTTCAGTCCCGCAGAACTGGTGTTTGGACACACAGTGCGTGGTCCCCTGCGGCTGCTTAAAGAGAGATATCTGTCCGACACAGCTACCCCCGAGCAGAACGTATTAGACTACGTAAGTTGTTTTAAGGAGCGTCTGCATAAAGCATGCGAAATTTTCTCTTGAGCTCTCAGCGAAGGCGGTCGCACTTTTCTCCTCTCCTCCTCACCCTTATCTTCCCTGCTTCGCCTCTATGTCCTTGTCTTGTCTTGTGTGAATTTACTTTCCCTGGAACAGTCTCTCACTGTCGTTCTCTAAAACCTAAAAGAGAATTATGGATTTGATCAACTGGTCTCTGAGTGCTATTGACACCCTTTTCTCAACGAGAAGTCGGGGCTCGGGAGAGCCTGAGTGCCCTGGAGGGACTTTCCCTGCCGGATACACGATGGACGGGTGGCAGAACTGGAGGACCGTGTGCCTGGCGGGACTGTCGATCGAGGACGCTGAAGACATCTACCTATTCGGAACCATGATAACAGGGTTCATGCTGATCGGCATTGGCTTAGCCCTGGTTTATCAGAGAAATAAGAGAGCGGAACCGGCTGTTTAAACCCCCACAAGGCTGCCCGCCGGATTCGAAGCGACGGGACGAGGTGCGACCTCTCACAGCGAACGTAATATGGTCAACACCTTGGAGACGCTTACAGCTGCTGTGAAGGCTCAAAACAACACCATTGAGCGTATGAGGGGAAACATCAGAGAGAGGCCTGCTCAAAATGAGACCCTTGAGCGACAGTTGGAAAACATCGCGGAACGGATCACTGCAGTTGTGAGGTCTCAGAATCAAAAGACTGACAACACCATGGAACTGAAGTTTGATACCATCATGGGGAGGCTCGCAGCTCTTCAACGGGAGATCGAGGGATCAGTCTCAGAGTGCTAAATTCGAGCTGCTCACAAAGGAGAAATCAACAATATTCAACATTTGGACACCACGGCGCCAGCTGTAGGCCCAAGGCTGGAGCCCACCAAAACAACTCCCTGATAACGACTGTGTGATGACTATTCTTCCCGTCCCATGAAGGCCACCTGGGCTGGCTGGCAGACTGTTTACTTACGGTGTGTTCACACCGAACGCGATGGACGCGAATAAAACGCCCCAAACGCCCCTAATTTGACGCGTGTACATTCGCGTCTCAACGCGTGTCCAAGAAAAATCCATCGCGCGTCAAATATTTTGACGCGCGTGAACCGGAAATGTGGGAGGAATGTGGGAGGGAGTTGTATCTTTGCAAGATGGCAGCTATCGAGCTAGCGCTTGAAGAGAGAGTCTCCCTTCTCTATGTACTGTGGAGAGCAGAGCAGCAGCGTAAAAGACGTCCTCGCCGTACCTGGGTCCATCAGGTCCTCCAGAGGCATGAGCAGTTTGGTGAGTTTCACCACTTGCTCCAGGAGCTGCGCCTGGATGACGGCCGATTCCAGCGCTATCACCGTCGGCCAGTTTGAGGACCTGCTTTCCCTCGTCGGTCCCAGCATTGCCCGCCTAGACACCAACTACAGACGCTCAATCCCACCTGCAGAGCGCCTGTCCGTCTGCCTGAGGTTAGTAAAACTATTTAATACGGTAGTCCTTTATTGATATCTGTGCTAATATGCTAATCCATCCAGTTATACACTGCTAACATGGATGTGCTATGCTAACAGTGAATGCTGTCGGTGTTTACTGAAAGCAAACTGTGGTACAGAGACGACTCTTTATAATATTTCTAGTGATACTCAGAAGGTCTCATCAAGTCCCGATTTAATTCGATTTATGCTGTTATCAGTGTTTGAATGATAGCATGGCTGTGGTGTCACATCAATGTATGCGCTCGGTGTTTGCTGATATCAAACTGTAGCATTAGGACCAATGAGTTAACCTTTGTAGTGATACTCACTCCTTTTTATTTAGACCTGGTTTAATTCTGGGATAGTTGAATATTTGTATATAATCCCTGCAGCTGTCAGACTCTATAGCAGGGGTCACAGCCTTTATTAAAACAGAGTTAGATAAAACTGTGAACAGTTTGGTTCATCTCTAGTTACATGGTTCTATCTTGATAAGCTGTCTTATCACAGATTAATTTTTCAAAAATATTAATGATTTAAGCAAGGAAAGGGCTACATGTCAACATACAACTCTTTATTTCTATTAATGTCTTACTTCATTCCTACCTGATTGACATGTTTAGGAATTGTGAGTGATTGGCTCACTGTAGTGGCAAAAGTTGCTACCAATCAAATTATGATATGTTAAAGTTAAAACAAAACACAACTGTTTTAGATATTATCTAATATACATTTTGTAATTATCCTTATAATTACAAAATGTTTTATGTAAGATTTCAGTTTTGTGATTTATATCTGACATCACAAAAGTATTTTGGAATTTGAATAATGTATTTTGTAACTGCAGTACACATAATACTGATTTTGAACAATTTTGTCCAGGTTCCTTGTCACCGGGGACTCCTTCAGGACCATCGCGTTCAGTTTCAGAGTCGGTGTGTCCACGGTGAGCCAGATCACCCCCCAGGCAGCGACGTCCATCTGGGACTGTCTAGTGGACGACTTCATGGCTGTGCCTTCACCTGGAGACTGGCGCTCCATCACAGAGGGATTCCAGGAGCGCTGGAACTTTCCTCTGTGCTGTGCAGCTCTGGATGAGAAGCACATCCAGACAAAGGCACCCCATATATCATATAGGAGACACACACATTGATATACACTAAATATTCATTTCATTTCTTTTTTGTGGTGCCCAAATTGATGCACCTGCTTGATTTTGTTTAAACAATTATTGCACACTTTCTGTAAATCCAGTAAACTTCTTTTCACTTCTCAAATATCACTGTGTGTGTCTCCTGTATGATATTTAACTGACATTTTTTATTGTAACAACCAACAATTTATACAGGAAAATAATGTCTATTAACAAGGTTGCCCAAACTTCTGCATCCCACTGTATCAGTATATTTTGTCATTAGTATAATATGAAATAAATTCTACATGTGTCAAGTCGTGTGCCAACATTTGCTGTGTAGTAGAACTGAGACATTAGTCATTATAAACATTTATTTGAAATAATATTAAAAGTCTCAAACAGAAAAACATTAAACATAAATATATAAAATATAAGAATTTACAGAGAGACAGGAATAAAAAGGACCAGCTGCTCTCCAGAGCAGGAACAAGGCTGAGGAGGAAATGCTCCATTGGAGACTGGTGTGGCCTCTTCAGGGACTCCAGGATGGCCAGCTCCACCGCCGATGGACCGTCCTGGGACCCGTCCCTCATCTGCCTCGGAGCCGTCCTCCTCTGTGGGCCTGTAAAACAGCACAAAACACAAAGAAATGAGAAGGCTGCTACTAGATTTTAATTTCAACATTGAAAAAAAAAAAAACAATAACAGGATATAATCAGATTGGTTGTAGATATTTAGTAAAGGTGATCACAAGGGAATCCCACCGACTAAAAAGGTATCAGTGCTTGCTGTACATATCTGTGGGTGCAGCAGCAGGAGCTCAGGGACTGGGGATGCTCTGCTGCAGAATCAGTTGGTTCTATCAATACAGTATTAAATGTTAACAGGTTCGATATAATAATCGTAGAGTAGACAGTGGTCCCTCATTTATTGCAGGGGTTCTCAGAATAACTAGCCCCTGGTCACAGTTCTCACAATTGATTCTCAAAGTGCAAACCTTTGTAGATTGCAAAACGTAAAAGTATTATTATGCCGCGGTTTGTCTTCATCTGCCCGCCACTTTCGTGCGCCTTTTTCCCTCACGGTGCAGGTGTCTATTTCCGAATGAGGCTCATAGTTATGGGTGTTTTTGTGCTGTTTTTTCTATTGGACGCGATGGTTATCAAAACCAAACGTGATAAATTTGGCAAGCGCAGGAGATTTGTCAATCAGGCTGCAGAATGCAATGCTGTACTGTGCAATAAAAAATCAGCGAAAAAGCAAAGCAGTGACGGATGAACAGCGGGACCACTGTGTGCTGTTTATTAATAAACAATAAAATATATTCCTAAATGATAACATGCATAAAAGCAAAACGGTATTTGTACGTCAGTGGGAAAATAGCGGTGGCTTGCTAGCTTTTGTGCGGCTTCCCCGGGTCAGTGAAAACTTTCAAAAGAGAAATGAATGAACTTACCAGGTTGCCCGATCTCTTCACATATCTTCCTCCAAGCTCGGTCCTTTTTATTCCTGTCTCGGTACTGAAAGCAGCTGGTGTTGTACAGCTCCGAGTTGTTTGCTACCGCATTGATTAGCCTTCCCCTCCATTGAAGAATGAAAGGCTTTGGCTGGATCTGCCCCTTTGACCTAGGTAACAGCCACGTCACCAGGCTCCTGATTGGTTGTCGCGGCGCGATTTGACGCTGGAGTTCAGATTTTTCCAACTCGAGCGGTAGACGCGAAACGCGCGTATGCACAAAATGCAACACAAAAACTCACGCGCGTGGTTTTATTCGCGAGTCAAACGCGCCAGACGCGCTACACTGACGCGCGTTTTCGCGTTTTCGCGACGCAAATCTGCTTCCGAATTTTCGCGGGACCCGCAATCGCGCGTCATCGCGCCTTTCCATTGACTTTACATGTAAACCTGACGCTCTATTCGCGTCCATCGCGTTCGGTGTGAACACACCGTTAGCCTGATAGAGCGAAGGACACTGTCTCCGCTGAACTCTGGACACGCACACACATACACTTACACTGATAAGCACGCACTCATCCCCCCTCCCTTCCAAACGCCTTCGATGCTTGTTTCCTGCGGGGGAAGACGGCGGGTCTGCGCGCCGCGCTGAAATGGTAGCATGGTGTAGGACGACTGCTGTGTTCCTTCGAATTACCCCCCACCCCCCTATCCATCCCCTGTGGCTTGTCATGTGCTCTAATGTTGTGATGTGGACATTAATGTGCTCTCTGTCCAGAGGAGTTTTTTTTGTTTCCTGTTCTCATGCTGTCCTCCCATAGGTTACCCAGCGTGTGAAGAGGTCTCTTTTTTTCCTCTTGTACTTTTCCCATTGTTGTGTAATTTTTCAGTGTTATTCTCTGCAACGCTGCCGATCTCCGACTGTATTCCCATGTGATGTCTTTGTTGTGTGTGTAAGTCGGGGGGGGGGGGGGGGGGGGGGTGTCCTATTCCTCTGTGGGGAAACCTGCATATGGCCAATAAAGCATTCAATTCAAATTGCACGCGAGGCTCTTTCCGCGTCTCAGGAAAAAATGAAAAGGAAATTCGACAAAAAGTCCGTGCAGAGAAAATTTGAAGTGGGTGAGAAAGTGTTGACTCTCCTACCCGTTCCTGGATCCTCCCTCCAGGCAAAGTTCTGTGGGCCCTATACGGTTCAAGAGAAACTGAGTGACACAGATTATGTTATAGGTACCCCAGACCGTAGGAGAAAGCATCGTGTGTGTCATGTTAATTTGATGAAGCCTTATTTTGTTCGTGATGCAGGTGTAAACTCCTCCTCATCCCCCGCTGCGCTGTCTGCCGTGTCGGTAGTTGTGCCAGTGTAACCCGTTCATGCGTTACGCCTGTTGTTCTGCGTTGTGTTCTGGCGTGAAAGTAAGAGGCAGGAGACAGTACTGAGTCTTTGGCTCTTTACTGCACATCTGCAACACAGAAATATGCGTTCGATCTGTGTGTGTCATGCGACTGCCAGTACACCTCTCCTCCGGCCATGCTGAAAGGAGCTGTGCCTGCAGCTTCATTAATGTACATTAATGTAATGAATCAAATACAACAAATTGTTTTAAAACATTAACTTAAGCTCTCAAAAACAAAAAGCACAAAATAAATAATATGTCACTGAAAAAACATCAAAACAACTTATAAGAACAATAAATGAAAGACTGCATCTCCAAAACATAAGATCATCTCCATACCTGCAACACAGAAATATGCCTTCGATCTGTGTGTGTCATGCGACTGCCAGTACACCTCTCCTGACGAAGGAAAAAAGAGTGCATGCTGTTAAAAAAAGAGAGACTGCCGCGAGTACGCTCTCAAGCCGCTAGCGATCAGGCTAACTTAGCATGCTAGCATTTTAGCTGCGTTCTCGACTAAAACTCATTATAAGTGTATATTAGTGAACTCCGCCCTCCACAAAACTTATCCCGAATGAGTCTCTTAATGACAAACAAAAACGCGGCGGTTCGGCTGTATTCACACTGCAGCTTGGGATCCGAACAAACTTTAATTAGCTGAGAGCAACGTGGCAGTGACTTACCTCCGGCCATGCTGAAAGGAGCTGTGACCGGGGCACACATGCACGCGCCTACGTCACCACGCAGCGCACACATGCACATGAACGCACACAGACTCGGATCACACAGGTAGGAGAGTGAGATGCAAAAATGACATATTTAATCCAAAAAAAGAAAGTGTTTTGGGTGAAATTCACAAGTATTTAACACATATGTTACACCAGCATCTCCATCTCAGTATAGCCCAGAAAGTGATGGCTTAGCTTTCGTTTGTGCTGAGGGTTGCTCCCGACTCAGAAACTCTGAAGTATTGGATAAGTTGAAATCCCACCTAAAACATTTAGATGAGGCTGCCCAGACCGATGTGTGTTCTCTGATCAATACTTACCCATCTCTGTTTGCTGACACTCCGTCTCGCACTACTGTCCTCGAACATGACATAGATGTAGGTGACCACCCTCCGATCAAACAACACGCTTATCGTGTGAACCCTACCAAACGTGCACTTTTTCAGCAAGAAGTTTCCTACTTGCTGGAAAATGGTCTTGCTGTCCCTAGTTCGAGTGCCTGGAGTTCCCCATGCCTTCTTGTGCCGAAGGAAGACAAAACTCCACGTTTTTGTAGTGATTTTCGAAAAGTGAACAGTGTGACCAAACCCGACTCCTACCCTCTTCCCCGCATGGAAGATTGTGTTGACAGGGTTGGCTCCGCAAAGTTTGTCACCAAACTGGACTTATTAAAGGGTTATTGGCAAGTTCCCCTCACTCCGCGTGCATCTGAAATTTCTGCTTTTGTCACTCCTGATCACTTCCTCCAATATACAGTCATGCCTTTTGGCCTTCGAAATGCCCCTGCCACATTCCAACGCCTTATGCACATTGTCTTAGGTGGTGTCGCAAACTGTGAAGTGTACTTAGATGACATTGTAGCCTATTCAGAGACTTGGTCAGAACACCTTGGAACACTCATGGAGATTTTTGAAAGATTAAAAGAGGCATCCCTTACCCTAAATCTTGCCAAATGTGACTTTGGTAAGGCCACTGTAACTTATCTAGGGAAGCAGGTGGGGCAGGGACAGGTGCGCCCCCTGCTGGCTAAAATCCAGGCTATCCTAGATTTCCCTGTGCCTCGCACTAGACGTGAATTTCGCCGGTTCCTTGGAATGGCCGGCTATTATCGTGGCTTCTGTAAGAATTTTGCAGATGTAGTTGCACCTCTCACTAGTCTCACAACTGTGTCAAAACCATTCGTATGGTCCCCCACATGCCAGAATGCTTTTGAGTCTGCCAAAGCTCTCCTCTGCAGCACAACAGTACTTGCTGCCCCTGTTTTCACACATCCGTTTAAACTTGAGGTGGATGCCAGTGCCAATGGTGCAGGTGCGGTGCTGTTGCAGGAGGATGGGCAGGGTGTTGATCACCCGATTGGTTACTTTTCAAAAAAATTCAACTCCCACCAACAGAAATACAGCACCATTGAAAAGGAAGCTCTCTCTCTTTTGCTTGCTCTACAGCATTTCGAGGTCTATGTCGGTTCCAGTTCAGCACCTGTCATTGTGTACACAGTGTTAAGGTTCAAAATATTGAGGAAGGAGAGTACAAACACCCATGGTCCAGAAGCTCTTGGTCAAACAATGATTTTAATGAATACACACGTGTGGGAAGACACTCTGTACGCAGACAGCAAGTGATCTTCAACTTAATCAAAGCATACACAGATTTTTATAGCATCAGGGTTTGATTTAATGACGCCCCTTCATGCGTCACAGACAGGATATATACATACGTCAATATCAAAACCACAATGACTTTTAACACAGTTTAAAAGAACATCTTCTTCTATTTTCATGGCCGATTCCTCCGGTCAACCTTTTGACTTCCCGTTCAGCCACCCATCGTGCAAGACCTCGTTCCTTATTTTCAGAGACAACAAGGGATGGTTCCTCTTTTTATAGAGACACTTTCGCAGTAACACCCAGACATGACTAACCTCTTTCCTATAAATAAATTTAACTAATGTGTGTGTGTATGTGTTGACCTCACTCAGCCTCTATGTCACCTCTCGCACTTCTGTCTGTGTCTTGTCCTTAAATGCTCTTTCTCAATTCACCTGTTGCACTTCTGACCTTTCACCAGAACAGAGGCTCATCCTTATGTGTTACAACCTAACTGAGACTATGTATATGTCATCTACTAACTAAATGTTCTAATCAAAAACCTCTAATGAAACCTTAATATAAAATGACCTGATATAAGTGTTTTGTAAGCATGTATTGCAATTCCTTCTATGTTCTAGTTTTCCCTCAGCATGGATCATTCTAGACACTCTCACTAGTGAAGCTTAAAACCCTTAAAGAACTGAACATCAACTCAAATAAGCACAGATATGCATTGTGTATAAAAAATACAAAGTTAACATCTTAAGGCCTTCTTAAAGCTATCTGTTACATTGTTAAAGCAATGATCAATTTGAATAACCTAGTACTTCAGATAGCCTCGTCTTAGCCTGCTGCTCAAAATAACTTTCTGCTTTTACTTCTGCAAACTCTCTGCAACTTCCTCTCAGCCTGCAACTTAGTCTTTCTGAAAGACACACACTGTTTAAACCTCTGAATGCAATATCCATGCTGCAGATTATATTATTATTTATGCAATGGTAATTATTTAACAATAGCAGTAAAATAATTTCCCTGCTCCACATTCCCTCTCTCGACCTCTGGCACACCAGAGGTCGCAATACATTGTGTCCTGGCTCAGCAAATCAGACAACCTCATGTCATCTAATTGGTCCGGTAATAAACACCAGCTCCCATTCAAGAACACTCCATGTGTAAACTTAGGTTTTCTCGGTCCCTCTCTGGTGGTTCATCAGGCCTCGGACCTCCAGGATTCTCGCCGAGATCTTCTGCAAAGGAAACAAAACACCTTTTCCTGCACCTGGACTCTGTAATCAAAAGCCTGATCCTAATTATCTTCTTAACTTATTGACTTGTGTTTATATATATTCTTCAACGTTACTCATCACTTTAAAACTCTTTAAGCGCTGCTTTCACGTCCGGTTACTCGCTCTATTTTCCTTATTTGATCATCAACATCCTTTACACAAACTGTCGCTGCTGCAAGTTCCTTCACTCTAATCTTAAGTCACCTTTTTAACAAGCAAATCATTATAAGCGCCTATTCTACTAAAAGCTCCAAAAGAAAACAACCCCTTTAATCAATTAAGTTTAAGCATATAAGCAATTACTCCTGTATACATTTCATCATAGCTAAATGCTGCCTAGAAACAACTCCTGTGTGTTAATACTAACTTCATTTTAACCTCACATTTTCTATGTTATAACCTGTTTTTGATATAGCCTTTTTATTTCATTTTGCTCCTTTTAATGTAACAATACCTTCTAATTCTAATTTATCAGACTTAACCAAAATATGTGCTTTCCTTCCTCTTTGGTCCTTCTTTAAGTTCAGTTAAAAGCTAAATGAATTTTTAGGCCTTTTGCCTGCAATCAATACTGTCATGTGTGTTTCTGGACTCTGTGTCTGTAAGCGCGTGCAATCCTTCAATAACTCATATCAAAAAATGCAATATGTATAAAAATCATTTCTACTTATAAGCTCTCCCCTTTATCCTAAAAACACCTTCTATGTAATATCTGTATGTGTAAGCCTACATTATAACCACTTCTTCTAGAAATCAAAAAAGAAATCAAACCTGTTCTCCTCCTTCAACCCTCACTAATTTTCCCTCTAAGATTTATTCACAGCTTTGAAAAACTGGCATTGTATCTTCTAAACAGGATTCAGTTCACTTTAATCCTTTAACCTTAACATAAAAATAACAGTTTCAGTTTTACCATACCCAAATGACCAAAAAACCCCCAAACATAATCCCGCATAATAAGAACCAAAAAATCCTAAAATGATCCTAAATTATTAAACCCTAAATTCCCCCTTTTATTTTGACACATGAAATGTGTCACAATACTATACAAAACTTAAAATGCTCAGTTTTCCCCACTCATGATCCAATCTATGTCATACAAATAAACTTAAAACAGAACAATTATCAGTCATGTGTTCCTCCAATTAATGGTAACTCAGTTATATCAGAAAATGTTTCCCCTTTATCATTTGGCATTCTCCTAACAATATACTATAATCCCATAATCTAACCCCAGTCAACAAAACAGAAATTTTCTCTGGTAAAAGCCAATTGTTTGTCCACATGTATGCATCCTCACCTTCATCAAGTCACACATTCACTCACATGCAGTCACACCATATATTTGCTAATCGTGGAGCTTCTTAGCGCAACTTGATCAGATTCTCCACCCTTAGCAAAATGAGCTCATTTATTTTCTATTTTCCATAGGAAAATATTTCTTTATGCTTTTGGACTGGATTGACTCGCTACAATCCTTTTTTAGACAGGGACTTACGACCTGATCAGTCCCCACAGGTAGCTTTCTCCTCAGCCAGTTGTAATCTGGAAAGCCCACCTTATATTTGCTCTCCCCGAGAATTTGTCAGCGCTGTTGCAGGCCTGCTTAGAACAAAAATGAGAAAAAATAGAGCTGATTATTAGCTCACAAAACACAAAACAAAATCACCTGACAGGTTTTCTTTAAGTGCACTGTTACAAAAATAATGGGCCCAATCCTAGACATGTCCATGTTTCCTAAAACTCCCTCTATTAAAAACAAAAACAACAACAACCCAAACCTAACTGACAGAATCACCCCATCACCACAACAACCTCAACAACCTTAAACACACAAGTATTGCCACCACATAATTTCACCTCCTCAATACACCGAAAGTCTCATTAAAACCGCACAATTTGCACACAACAATCACCCCCTTTATGCACTTTAACATACCTAGATTGAACATAAAACCCCCTTACGACAACATACAATCACTAAACTATAAATTTCCTATCCAAATCTGCACTCCTCTTCTCTGCTATGCTTCCTCTTCTGAAAGTCACTTCCTCAGTCACACACACACACACACAGGAAGTTCCTTCGTCACCACTCACTCCAGCTAATTTGCATACTGAGTCATATCTCAAGAAGTTGCTGTAACAACAGAAACATATGTTTAAACATTACCACCTTATTAAATTATTTTATTTCTTTCTACAGTGATCACTAGTGTTGATCACTCAGTACCAGAGCACTCCTAAGTCACTACTTTTAAAACTACTTTAATCACTTTTTTGTTTTCATAACTCCCTTTGTCATATAGCTTCTTTGAGTTATTCCTCAATTTCAAACTCAAATGTATTTCATTAAGCATTCACACCATTCTATCACTCATACAAAAATAGCAAGCTGTTCTTCATTGCGTATGTTTGTGTTCTAAGCCAGGTTTAATCAATGTCTATGCATGAATCATCATGGGCTTGTCTTGTCTTTGTAAGGTTAATGCATTTTCTGTTGGTGTATGTGAATTTGCATATGTTGCTTTTGCAGTGTGTCAGACTCCTTCATAATTCTCCACTTAAGCCGTCAGTTTTCTTTCCCAAATTTACTAACCCAACTTTTAATTTCCCTCTTTAAATAACAGCATTCCTTGTCCTCAGCCAGAAGTTAGGGCCCACTTGTCAGGTTTATGGAGACATGGCGCTGTGAACAATTCAACCAGAAACTTGCCTTGGGATGTCCAGTCAAGTTAACCTACAGGTTTCTTCCGATCGCTGCATGTGGAGAATTGATCCAGGTCTGTTTCGCCCCTAAAGAAACACAACTGAGACATTTTCATTATTATCATAAGTACTTAAACTACCCGTTTCCCTCTCTCTGGTCAGAAATACCAACTTATGTTATGTATATACGTGTAAGCAGGTCTTCATTGCTTTTCCTATGTATGTTAATGTTCAGTGAGTGTAAGCTGCTTTCTTCATTGCCTCTGTATGTTATAATCAGGTTTAATTCATGCATCTTTTCACTGATTTCTTAATTCAAAACTATCTCACTTATTCTTTCCAGAAATAATTTCACATGTAACACTTTGTCTATGTGTTTTCTATTCTTGTTTACCTCTTTGTTTGTGACGGTGGACATCTCTAAACCATCATGAGTTCAGGCTTCACTTTCAGTCCAATTACACCCTGTATTCTCGCAGTCGAACTCGTCCGGCTTTACCTCTCACTGGTCCCTGGTCCCTTTTCTCAGTGTCCTTTTGTTGTCTTGACTTCTCCAGCAAACACAGTCTGTTTCTTCTCTGTTTCTCTTCAGTATTTTCCTTTTGGATTAAGTCCCAGCCTGGCAAAATATCCCATTCAGTGCCTTTAAACAGTCACGTCACACTGTTCTTACCAGCCTGTAATCCACCGTGCATGTTTCATCACGTGGTTTCTTCTTCTCTGTTGATCCTTTCAGTCGTCTCTTTCAAGATTACTCCAAGCATGGCAAATCTGACAATCAGTGTCCAGTGCTTTACCACCGTTCATTATCCCACTGTTCAACTGCCCAGCCTGTAATTTACAGTACATGTTTCCACCTCGTGGTTCCTTACATGCTGCTGCTGATGTCACCAGTCGACAGTGTCAAAGGTTCAGTAGCACTGACTTTTGCCTGCTATTAATTCTTCTCAAATCCACGATGTTCTGTTGGTCTTCATCAGGAGATTAACTGTCCTTTGAGCTTCTTCTCAGGATGGGGACAAGTGTGAGGTCAAGCTGTAAGATTTTATGCCAAAATCCGGCCTGTTTTCTCCCAATTATGCTACTCTAGTGGTTTTGGCGCCGTACTCAAAATTCCAGGTTGAGAGAAGTCCCCCTTTATTTTTCTGTAACCTGTATTGACACACTAAAGCATACGATTAATATCTTTTTCATTTATTTTCTTAAAACCTCCCTTCGCTTCATTTGGCTAGTGTCTAACTTCTCTCTCTCTCCCTGGGTGCTCACTTGTCACCTTATATGGGCATGAAAAAACTTCCTGTCACCCACACCATTTCCTGTTACACACACACAGCACGCAGCTGCTCAGAGCAGCTCAAGCTGCTTTGCTGTTTCTTTTCAGGCTAATCAAACTTATTTTACAATCTACAGACCCTCTGTAATTCTACTAACTTTTGATCTAAAATGTAGCATCATTCACACAATGATTTCATAATCCTCTCACACACACTGCCTTTTAAATAAACTAAACTCTTTGTATTTGTCAGCATTCACATCACAACCTTCAACGTGCTCACTTTCAATCCTGCAAGACGCAGAGATGGACATCTCCTTCACCTAACATAAAACTAAATTACCATATCAACATACAATTACTGAAATTCAAACTCAAATACACCGTCTGTTTTAATAAAGTCAAAGAGTAAACGGGTGTACCAAGTGTATGTACTTATGTGTTTTTAAACTGAAAGAAAAGGAAACTCAAACTCTTATAACATCACTCATGCATCTCTTAAATTAAAAACACTTTCAAACTTTAAAACATCCTACTTTACATCACCAAAGAAATACCTCTCACACCTTTATTCATCATTCAAAACCTTCTAGTCACCGCATTCAAACACTTAAACTGTGACCAGAGTTGAGGAATAAAACTCAAAACACGCTTTCCTACGAGTATTTTAGACATGCCTTTCATAAAGAGCAAGTAAACAAAAACAAAGAAAAAAACGATTGAAACCTCTATTAATTCTCACCGCACACACAAGAAATTGAAAAAATAAACCACACCAGCAACTACTGCTGGAGAGAAATAATATGTTAGTCTTAAGTATATACAGTGCACTCAATACATTTATATATCTACATCCAACTTCAGTCAATTACTATACATCCACTACGGCAACTCAATACTTTATTTATAACCCTCTAATGAACATAAATGGCATCTTAACACACATTCAACAATGTTTGCAGCAGTATTTTTTTTCAAAACCAGCTATGGTTTAAACAGTTCACTGCTTACTCATTTGCATTTTCACACTCACACACACTCCGTCTAAAAATAGCAGCAGCATTGCCTCAGACTCCTTTCACACAGAGATCTCTTTTATATTACAAAGACGTCTTATATTTACAACCACTGTCAGATCTGTCAGCTTTAGCGCCTAACCAATTTTGACAAATTTAAGTTAACGGTCCAACCGACAAAAGTCCAACTTTTTTGTAATCAATTAACCAGTATCTGTCCAACAGTTTCTGGCCTCATCTGTAAAATCCCTAACAAAATTTAAAAGCGTCAACCAACCCAAACTTTACCTGAAGCTCTATTTTTGGCGTTTCACAGCCACGGCTTACCCCGAAGTTTTAAGTTAAAGTTACACGCCCGAAGTCCAACTTCTGCTGGCCAAAAAAGCGCAGACTACCGTTCCAAACGGTAAGGAGACTCTAACTCCTAGTTATTCTGGAGTGCCCCAAGCTCCACAATGACCAACTGACTATCCCTCTTCGAGGACAATGCCTAAGCGTCCTTGGCATTGGCAAGCGTTACCTCTGAGCACTGCGCTTCCTAGCAGACTCTAACTGCCGTTCTAGAATAATTTATAATACTTTGAAACAACAATCAACACCCAAAACAAGTGTATGACTGAGGCAGATCGACCCTGATGGACAATGGGGACTCTAACCCACAAAATGACCAACAAAGGTCTGACCTAATGACCAACCGGGACTTTAACCCACAAAATGACCAAATTCCCTACCAAACTACTTGAGACTCTAACTCAATTTCTTTGGGACTTCAACCCAGTATTTCTTAGCAGACTCTAACTGCTTTCATTTCTTCTTAGCAGACTCTAACTGCTTTAACTCATGAGATTTTTCATCAAAATCAAAACAGACATCCACCAGTAATTTCAGTGAGTAGACTTAAATTTTATCATGTCCAATTTGGCACACTTTGGAAATAATTCAACAGGTAGTGCCTTACCTTTTGGATAAGCCGGCTTATGCCCACTCACTTCGACCACTGGAATTCATGTCTGCCCGTCAGACCACCGAATTTCTCCATCTACACCTCCAATTCTCTCCCTCACTCAACCACCGGACGAAGCCCCCAAAATGTTAAGGTTCAAATATTGAGGAAGGAGAGTACAAACACCCATGGTCCAGAAGCTCTTGGTCAAACAATGATTTTAATGAATACACACGTGTGGGAAGACACTCTGTACGCAGACAGCAAGTGATCTTCAACTTAATCAAAGCATACACAGATTTTTATAGCATCAGGGTTTGATTTAATGACGCCCCTTCATGCGTCACAGACAGGATATATACATACGTCAATATCAAAACCACAATGACTTTTAACACAGTTTAAAAGAACATCTTCTTCTATTTTCATGGCCGATTCCTCCGGTCAACCTTTTGACTTCCCGTTCAGCCACCCATCGTGCAAGACCTCGTTCCTTATTTTCAGAGACAACAAGGGATGGTTCCTCTTTTTATAGAGACACTTTCGCAGTAACACCCAGACATGACTAACCTCTTTCCTATAAATAAATTTAACTAATGTGTGTGTGTATGTGTTGACCTCACTCAGCCTCTATGTCACCTCTCGCACTTCTGTCTGTGTCTTGTCCTTAAATGCTCTTTCTCAATTCACCTGTTGCACTTCTGACCTTTCACCAGAACAGAGGCTCATCCTTATGTGTTACAACCTAACTGAGACTATGTATATGTCATCTACTAACTAAATGTTCTAATCAAAAACCTCTAATGAAACCTTAATATAAAATGACCTTATATAAGTGTTTTGTAAGCATGTATTGCAATTCCTTCTATGTTCTAGTTTTCCCTCAGCATGGATCATTCTAGACACTCTCACTAGTGAAGCTTAAAACCCTTAAAGAACTGAACATCAACTCAAATAAGCACAGATATGCATTGTGTATAAAAAATACAAAGTTAACATCTTAAGGCCTTCTTAAAGCTATCTGTTACATTGTTAAAGCAATGATCAATTTGAATAACCTAGTACTTCAGATAGCCTCGTCTTAGCCTGCTGCTCAAAATAACTTTCTGCTTTTACTTCTGCAAACTCTCTGCAACTTCCTCTCAGCCTGCAACTTAGTCTTTCTGAAAGACACACACTGTTTAAACCTCTGAATGCAATATCCATGCTGCAGATTATATTATTATTTATGCAATGGTAATTATTTAACAATAGCAGTAAAATAATTTCCCTGCTCCACAACAGACCACAACCCCCTCGTGTTTTTGGCCCGAATGCAAAATTCTAACCAAAGGCTCATGAGATGGTCCCTCTTAGTACAGGATTTCAATCTGGAGATCCATCACAAGAAAGGGACAGAGAATGTACTGGCAGATACGCTGTCACGTGGTTTTCGGAACCCCTAAGCGCCAAACATCTTTAGGGGAGATGTTTGGTCTTGGGAAGGAGGGTGTTATGGCCCTGTCCATAATCTGTTTTGGTGGCTGTTGTTGTCTGTGCCTTTAAGTCTTTGCAGGTCCCGGAGTGGATGAGCTGACGGCTGCTGATTGGCCCCTTGGCCATGTGATCCTCTTCAAATCCCTCACCAGCAGTTGTCCTGGGGCAGCCACTGACAGCAGCAGCAGACCTGACCCTGGCCTCCAAAACCCGAGACTTTTGTGCCTGTGACTTTGTGCGACTTTTCGGAGTTTTGTATATAGTGTGTACATTAGTTTTCATTGTAAATAGCACATTGTAAATAGCACTGCAACAGAAGGGGTGAGCTGCCTTATTGTTTTTCCTTGCACTGTTTTCTCCTGTTTATTTCAGTTAGGGAGTTAGGTGTAGCGCTTGTCTTTTGTTTGATTTCACATAGGGTTAGATAACACCTTCTCCTGACTTAGCTTGTTTTGTTTGTTATTTTGGCCTTTGTTCACCCCGGAGCTTCATTTTTGCAGTGCAGAAAAATAAATCACGATTCACTAAGAAATTGGTTTCCCTTTGTGTATGGTTTTGGGGACCAGGGCGGGGCAATCCTTCCAAACTCGTGTTGCGTTCCTGTACCCCTAGACTGGGGCGTAACAAGAGCAAAATGGAAAAGTGATCTGTGCAGAACATCACTGTTGATTGCAGTTATTTACATCAGACTTCTTCTCTGAGATAAGAGCACCATTTGTGGGAAAGATGACAGTATTTCCAGGCTGGATGCTGTTTGCAGGGAGAACTGAATGAAAGTCTCCTGCACCTCAGCGCTGAGGTCCACACCTGTGAACACAGATGAGGTCAATCTGCTGCAGCACGTAGAGCTTTACTGATCAGCAGGTTCAAAGGATTCAGCAGAGCGTAGAGTCAGAGCTAAATGCCACATCACCATAGAGTTTGTTAACAACAGCTTTCTTTGCCCTTTGTCTCGATGGACTGAATCAGGGATACTCGTCATACTTCACCTCAACCACGTCACTGAGAGACCCCAGCCTGACACAGCAGTAGAGATGATGAAAGCAGAAACAGCAAACAGATGCTTCAGTTGTGTTTCTCTCTGTGTGTGCGCTCACGCCCACTTGTGTGTGTGAACTTTCCACGTACCTCAGCTTGTTTCTCCAACATGAGCCATCAGGGCTGAAAAACATCACTAACACATGAATTCTTTCTCTTTTTGTTATCACCTGTGATCATGTGTCTCATGTTTCTGTCATTCACCAGTTCTTGTATAGTTACGTGTAACTAGACTTCTGTGGGACGTAAATGATTGTTTTGTATGCAGATCTGTACAAAGGATGTAAACACTTGATTACAAAGGAGATCTCAGCTGTGTTGTTATGGATGGACTTCAACGTATTTGTTAAAAAAGAGAATAAAGCAAAGTGTTTTAGCTGTTTGGGAGTTTTTGTTTGATTCGATTCAGTTTTATTTCTATGGAGTCAAATAATAACAAAGGCTCTAGAACAGCCCTGAGTTTGTCCAGGTGACACTCCTCTGAAGAACAAAGACAAAGAGGAAGAAGGGGATTCGTTTTCAAGTCTTGTTTCTTTCAAAATAAAAGCTGAGATGTTTTGGAAGCATGATAATATTTCAGCCAGGATGCCGTCTCCAAGGAGACCTGCACCTCAGCGCTGAGCTCCACATCACGCCCTGTGAAAGCACAGATATAAATCTGCTGCAGTGAGAAGAACTTTACCCAACACAAGTGTAGAAGTAGACATTTGACTTTACCTACAACCTGTTAACAACAAAGCTTTCATTGCCTCTGTTGTTGATGTCATGTAGGACTAATCATACTTCACATCAGCCATGCACACGTCAGAGGATCTCCAGGCTTTCAGTAATAAAGCCAAGCAGATGATGTGAACATAGCAATAGTAAAACATGCATCATAATCAGCTGTATGTGTCGACTATGTGGCACCTCAGTCTTGTTGGCATGAAGAAAAGTTGTGTAACATGTAGCATAAGGGCTGCAAAGACATCATGTAGACAGCAGTCGTCTGTTAGTCGTAACGTATCTCCTGTTAAAGAGTTAAATGTGCGTTCTCCATCTCTGTCCTCTAACAGCTCGCCGTACACCAACTCCAGCTGTGGTAACCATGGCTGTGCCCATCAACACGCTGAAGCTGAGACGCCACCCGTCAAAATAAAAGTCTTAGTTCTGATATTTTGTAATGAGTTTGTAGATTTCCCACAGCTGATCGTAACAGCAGGCTGCCGGTTTGAAGAAGCCAGTTCAGGAATACTGGAACAGAAGCTAAACAAAGTCCTGCTGTGAACAGCAGCAATATGGATTTTACACATCCATCCATCTTTTCAGCTCAGGGTTGTGTGTGTTTGCACCATGTTTACAGAAACTGGAACGTGACTCCACTTGTGGACAAAATGAGCGTCGCCAAGAGTTTGAAGGCGTTTTTGAGACTAAACATGGTGTTTTAGTGTCAGGGGTACGATTAGGTTGTGGTTAGGTTTAGGGCTGAAGGTTAGGGTTAGGCATTCAGTTTTTAGGGTTAGGGTTAGGTGTTAGGTAAAGCATTACATCAATGTCCCCACGGAGATATGAAAACAGGACTGTGTGTGTGTAACCCTATCCCAGCTGTTATTAGGCAAGAAGCAGTTAAACTGTGGGAGGATGTCAGGGTACCAGGGGAGAATCAGACATGGATTCAAACCCAGGACCTTCTTGCTGAGAGCAGGTTTATCCCACCTACAAAGATCATCTGTTTAAACGTGCGCTGTAACTGAGTATTTTTTAAACATGAGAAACCGAATATAAGGGTTGCTCTGCCACTGCTGCCTTGACCGGTTACTTCATTTTATCCAGTGACCACGTTGGCAGCATCAAAGCTGAGTAAGGCCACGCCCACACGTACACCGGGATTTTTGAAAACGTAGATTTTTCTGAGCGTTTGCGCCTTTCATCCACACGTAAACGGCGTTTTCACTGAAAACTGAGATTTTTGAAAAAGTCTTGTTAAGTCTAATTGTTGAATGTTGCCATTGTGTTTCTTAAATTTGTACAGTCTTAGTTCAAGCAGTAGGATCAAAGCCATCCCTTTGATCCTGACCACCTCTCCAACCACTCTGTGCTGGGGGAGGTTTTATTGTAGATACATCCTATCTGAAAGATCTGTTTCTATTGATGTAAGCTTCCTGGGTTTACGACCCTTTGGTCAGCAGGAGGTCTGACACACACACACACACACACACACACACACACACACACACACACACACACACACACACACACACACACACACAGTGTATACATTTACATACAGTGCCTTGTCTTTGTAACCAAAGGGGGTTGCAAGGGGAGGTGTTTTGTAAACTATTGTTTGATGTTTGTCAATAAAAGGCAGCGAGAGGAGGTCATTTTCGTGGTGGACACAGATGAGAGGCCTCCCTTGCGCAAGTAATCGATCGATCGACTGTCTTGTTTTCTTCATTGATGAATAAGTCTCTAGAATTAGCGGGGTTTGTGGAAACACAGACCCCACAGAAAACTTTAACCTTGTAGACTTCATTATGTTCCAGCTGCTCTACAGACGCTGTGACCTCGAACTTAAGCAGGTCGTAAAGTATGTGCAGCTCAATAACTTCATAATCAGACCCTGTGGTATTTAGGCAGCAGAACAACTAAGAATAACAACTACAAATAATGTTTTTAGGTTTCTGTTGTACTGCAAGGTTCTGTACAGGAGAACCAAACCAAGAGCAAATATTACGTCTCATTTACACCTGAGCACGAAGAGCCATCAACATTTAGCAAATTGAATCATCTTTGTTTAGATGCAAGAAGAATCGTATAGAAATGAAAGAGTAGAAATAGAAATCCAGAGCAAAGATATCCTCTAATTCAGCGTAGCACATGTGCAGCTGCTGCGATTCACGTAAGCATTCGGCTCGTCGCTGTTGCAGATTTTTCTCTCGCTGTTCTGGCTCACAGCGCTGCAAACACAAAAATAAATATCCCCAAAGGTGTGAAAGGGAGCTAATTAGTAAGAGTATTGTTACTCTCCGCAGGAGTCGTCCAGCAGTAGAAATCAGTCCAATAACAAGGTGTGTAACATCTAGCAGGGTGACAGAAAAACCCAGGGTAACTTCTAAGGACCTCAACGTCTCTCTCACATTGTGTTTTTTAAACATGCTTCCATTTGTCACTTCAGTCTTTACTCTGAAATACAGGAAGAGAAATCATGGCTGAAACAATTTCTCATGAAACCAGGGGTGTGGTCCAACAGTCAGTTTGGTGAGGAAGGTTCCTAACTGAGAGAAGTGACCCAGAAGTATCTGTGTAGCAGCCACAATGAATCCAGATCATGAGCTTTATTAACTGATCAAAGTCTCTTCTTTCATCTTCTGTATCATTCAGTTTGCATTGGTAATGCCCATTATTGTAATGCTTTTTTAAGACGAGCAAAACTTTATTTCACTTTGGGTTAGCTGGGATAAGTGATGGATGGAGGGAATTTTACTTCAGCCACAGAAATCCTAAACAGGAAGGAGGAGCAGAGTTACAGTGGATCACTATCCAGCAGGGAAACAAGGTTTATTTCAATTTCTTGGCCATGAGTGAGATTTACTGAGTGGGCAAATTAGGGAGACGACACCATCAGATCCCGAGCCCTCCATGTGTTAATCAAGAGACGGCTGCTGTGCTACATCCATAAATAATGAATAAATTAGGAGCTAAAGCTGAAAGGACAGTTTATTTGTACCATCTTCACGTGAACACATTCAAGAACATCACAGATGAAGAAACATTAAAAACTTCCACACTACATAAAGCAAGAAAAATAGTTTTTCTTTCAGGTGGTTTCAGAAAAACAGAAACATCAAACATCTCCAAGACTCTCTTTGAAAGAACTAAAAACCTTTGTTCTCATGGTCCAATCATGAGTGAACTCCCCGATGAAGCCTTGTGTGCTAAAACATGTCAGAGTTTTAAAGGTTAAACATGAGTTTCCAAAACGTTTTGCTGGAGAACAATGAACTATTTGACTGAGTTTCAATCATTTACAGACGAGCAAAACCAGGACAGAGAAAAAAGGACAAAACTGACTCAGTAAAACAACAGAAAAGAAGATCCCATGTAGATCTGTATTATGTAGAAGTTCAGCCCAGCAACCAGTTCAGTTCAACACAAGTTTAAATGATTCTATCTGAACTCTGTGGAGCCTGATCTCAAGCTTTTTGAGTCTGACACAGAAACCAGAGGATCTTTCTGTGTCTTCAGATTCACTGTGATCCAGTGATGGGAGTGATTTCAGCCCTGAGTGATCGCGCTGATGTTTGCACAGAGCAGACAATGAGGTGAATGTTTGGGCACATTGGTAACAGTGAAACAGTTTATTAGTAACGTGGGATCGTTTGTGTTCAGAGTATGAACTGAGATTCCTGAAGCTCTTGTCACACTGGTCACAGCTGTAGTTTCCTTCCATGTGTGCACGTTCATGCCTGTTACGAGTACTTGAATGTGAGAAGCTTCTCTCACAGTGTCTGCACTTGTGTGGTTTCTCTCCTGTGTGGACTCGTTTGTGTGTTTTAAGCTCACCTGCAGTGGTGAAGGATGACCCACACTGATCACAGAAGTGCTTTTTAACCCCACTGTGAATCAGTTCATGTTGTTTTAAGTGATGTGTTGTGGTGAAGCTTCTCCCACATTCTTTGCAGTATTTCAGTTTGTCTCTAGTGTGTCTACGTTGATGTACTTTTAGGGTCTTTTGCCGACTGAAAGTTTTTCCACAGAGGTCACAATGAAAGTCTTTCCCACCACCACAGTGATGACAGGGTTGAGAACTGGATCCATCTGTGTCGCTCTGCTTCTAAACAAAGACACAAAGACAGTGTAAGTCAGTCCTTCAACATTTGTATCCTGAACGTCGCCTGAAATAAAGAGCATCTCTGCAGACGTCCAACTACATTTGACTGTTTCAGTTAACACACTCAGTTTACTGGGCTGCAATAACTACAATACTACCACCATAATACTACAGTAATACTAAAATCATAACTGAAAGGAAAATCTGAATAATCACTCAGAGCTGCTTTTCCATGCAGTAGAATTGCTAACATGCTAACACAGTTTAATGAGCAGAGTTGTTCCAAACATCCATCCATCCATCCATCCATCTTCATCCGCTTTATCCGAGGCCGGGTCGCGGGGGCAGCAGCCTAAGCAAAGAGGCCCAGACCTCCCTCTCCCCAGCCACCTCCTCCAGCTTATCCGGGGGAACACCAAGGCGTTCCCAGGCCAGCCGAGAGATATAATCTCTCCAGCGTGTCCTGGGTCTGCCCCGGGGCCTCCTCCCGGTGGGACATGCCTGGAACACCTGACCCAGGAGGCGCCCAGGGGGCATCCTTGTCAGATGCCCGAACCACCTCAGCTGGCTCCTTTCAATGTGGAGCAGCTGCTCTACTCTGAGCCCCTCCCGGATGGCCGAACTTCTCACCCTATCTCTTTTTTTTTTTTTTTTTTTTTTTTTTTCTTTTTTCTAAATGACATCAGAAACAGCAGTATGCGACATTACGTGATGGCAGAGCTTCAGTTCATCCTTTGTCATTTTTTTTTTTTTTTTAATAAATAGGACAGGGGGAATGAATGAGAGAGAGAGGGGGAGAGAAAGAAAGAAAACCAAAGGGGAGAAGAGACGGTGAGAAGGGGGGGGAAGAGAGACAAAAAAAAAAAAAAAAAAAACTCCTGGGTCACCTGTATGGAGAAAAAAAACAAACAAACAAACAAACAAAAACAAACAGAGGAGACAGCAAACAACAAAGAGCAACATAATAATAGAGAAAACAAAGCACCATCACAATAAACTAGCTAGTCATAGATATCAGTATTTACTAAGTAATAAACGATATTGTGCAGCACGCAAGATAGACAGCGCACAGTGTGCTTTGAGGCAGCAGCCAAGAAAGCTTTAGTCCGCGTCTGTGAATACCCATGTGTGCATACCTGTGTGGATCAGCATGCTTGCATTCCAAAGGTTTCTCCATGTAATGATCTGCTAGGGAGTGTGGGGGGGCCACAGCCCCGTCCTCCAGGGTGTGAAGCGGGTATGGAGGAGATCAAAACTCCAGACATCCAGAGGCCCCCAGAACACAAGAGACCATGGAAGACCAACAGAGGGGCAGCCGCGCCACTGTCCCAGTAAGAGCTGAGGAGAGTCCCAGATGAGGGCTCGCCCAGCAGCCGCGGAGCAGAAGTCAGGGGGAGTTGCAGTGACGCGCCCGTGAGCTCCGCCGGCCCCCAGCTGCGCCTGAGTGACCGAGCCCTAGGCCGAGAGGCCGGGGGCACCCCACCTCCAAAGGGGCCCGAGCGAGCCCCAGGCCCCAGGCCCCGACAAGCGGCCGCCAAGGAGTGAGCCGGTGTGTACCCGGACGCCCACCCCCAGACACAAAGAACCACCAACACACCGACACCTGAGGGAGTCCGCCACCGGCAGGGGAAGTGGTGGTGGGTGGAGATAGGCCTCCAAACCTTGGAGGGCCTGAGGTGTCCCCAGAGAGGTGGCGTCTGATACCCAACCTGACATATAGACACAGACATACAGGCACACACAGACACAAACATCCATTCCCACCCTCATGCTCTCATATGCACTCACTCCACACTCAACCAACGTGGAGACAGACATAAAGAGACGCTGTACACACAATCACACTCCCCAAGCGTACTCTACAAACCGGGTCTAGGTACCCTTGCCCCTGGAGGGGGGAATTGCACCCAGACCCAGGTGGTGTTACCCTTTTCCCTGCGGTGGGGAGAGGCAGACCACCCCGACTCCGCAGCAGCAGGGAGGCCCCACACCCCAGACCGCAGTCGGACGGCCAACTCCTCCTACTAGCCCTCACCCTATCTCTAAGGAAGAGGCCAGCCACCCTTCGGAGGAAGCTCATTTCTGCCGCTTGTATCCGCGATCTCGTTCTTTCGGTCACTACCCACAGCTCGTGGCCATAGGTGAGGGTAGGGACATAGATCGACCAGTAAATTGAGAGCTTCGCTTTTACACTCAGCTCCCTCTTCACCACGATGGACCGGTGCAGCATCCGCATTACTGCAGCCGCAGCCCCAATCCGTCTGTCGATCTCCGGCTCCCTTCTCCCATCACTCGCGAACAAGACCCCGAGATACTTGAACTCCTCCACTTGGGGCAGGAACTCATCCCCGACCCGGAGTGGGCACTCCACCCTTTTCCGGCTGAGAACCATGGCCTCAGATTTGGAGGTGCTGATCCTCATTCCCGCTGCTTCACACTCGGCTGCGAACCGTTCCAGTGCGAGCTGGAGGCCCTCACCCGATGGAGCCAACAGAACCACATCATCTGCAAAAATCAGAGATGAGATTCTGAGGCCACCAAAGCGAAAGCCCTCCGCCACTTGGCTGTGCCTAGAAATCCTGTCCATAAAAATTATGAACAGAACCGGAGACAAAGGGCAGCCCTGGCGGAGCCCATCACCCACCGGGAACGAGTCCGACTTATTGCCGGCAATGCGAACCAAGCTCTTGCAACGGTCGTATAGGGATCGAATGGCCCGTAGCAATGGGCCAGACACCCCATACTCCCGCAACACCTCCCACAGGACACCCCGAGGGACACGGTCGAATGCCTTCTCCAAGTCCACAAAACACATGTAGACTGGTTGGGCAAACTCCCATGCACCCTCAAGTATCCTGGAGAGGATAAAGAGCTGGTCCAGTGTTCCGCGACCAGGACGAAAACCGCGTTGTTCCTCCTGTATCCGAGGTTCGACTAGCGGACGAACTCTCCTTTCCAGCACCCTGGCATAGACTTTCCCAGAGAGGCTGAGGAGTGTGATCCCCCTGTAGTTGGAACACACCCTCCGGTCCCCCTTCTTAAAGATGGGGACCACCACCCCGGTCTGCCAGTCCACAGGTACTGCCCCTGATCTCCACGCAACATTGCAGAGGCGTGTCAACCAGGACAGCCCTACAACGTCCAGAGCCTTCAGGAACTCGGGGCGGACCTCATCAACACCAGGGGCTCTGCCACCAAGGAGTTGTTTAACTGCCTCAGTGACCTCGCCCCCGGAAATTGGTGGGTCATTCCCCTCATCCCCAGACTCTGCTTCCTCCTCGGAAGACGTGTCAGTAGGATTAAGGAGGTCCTCGAAGTATTCCTTCCACCGCCCGACAATTTTCTCAGTCGACGTCAGCAGCGCTCCGCCAGCACTATACACAGTGCAGGTAGAGCACCGCTTTCCCCTCCTGAGACGCCTGACGGTTTGCCAGAATCTCTTCGAGGCAGTCCGAAAGTCTTTTTCCATGGCCTCTCCGAACTCCTCCCACACCCGAGTTTTTGCTTCAGCCACTGCCCGAGCCGCATTCCGCTTGGCCTGTCGATACCTGTCGGCTGCCTCCGGAGTCCCACAGGCCAACCAAGCCCGATAGGACTCCTTCTTCAGCCTGGTGGCTCCCTTGACCTCTGGTGTCCACCATTTGGTTCGGGGATTACCACCGCGGCAGGCACCAACCACCTTGCGGCCGCAGCTCAATGCAACAGCTTCGGCAATGGAGACGCTGAACATGGTCCATTCGGACTCAATGTCCCCAGTCTCCCTCGGAATGCTGTTGAAGCTCTGCCGGAGGTGTGCGTTGAAGATCTCGCGGACTGGGGCCTCTGCTAGACATTCCCAGCACACCCTCACTACGCGTTTAGGTGCACCAGGTCTGTCCAGCGTCCTCCCCCGCCACCTGATCCAACTCACCACCAGGTGGTGATCAGTTGACAGCTCAGCCCCTCTCTTTACCCGAGTGTCCAGAACATATGGTCACAGGTCTGCTGATACGATTACAAAATCGATCATCGACCTACGGCCTAGAGCGTCCTGGTGCCACGTGCACTTATGGACACTCTTATGTTCGAACAGGGTGTTCGTTATGGCCAAACTGTGATTAGCACAGAAGTCCAATAACAAAGCACCGCTCGGGTTCAGATCAGGGAGGCCGTTCCTCCCAATCACGCCCCTCCAGGTCTCGCTGTCGTTACCCACGTGAGCATTGAAGTCTCCCAGCAGGACAACAGAGTCTCCAGGTTGAGCACCCTCCAGCACCCCCCCAGGGACTCTAAGAAGGCTGGGTACTCTGAACTGCCACTCGGCGCATAAGCGCAGATGACAGTCAGGACCCGTTCCCCGACCCTAAGGCGCAGGGAACAAACCCTCTCGTCCACCGGGAAAATCCCCAACGTACCGGCAGCAAGCCGAGGGGATATTAGAATACCCACCCCAGCCCGCCGCCTCTCACCAGGGGCAACTCCAGACTGAGACAGAGTCCAGCCCCTCTCCAGGAGACTGGTTCCAGAGCCCAAGCCATGTGTAGAGGTGAGCCCGACTATATCTAGCCGGTACCTCTCAACCTCACGCACTAACTCAGGCTCCTTCCCCACCAGAGAGGTGACATTCCATGTCCCTATTGCCAGTCTTGGCAGCCGGGGGTCAGTCCGCCAGGGCCTCCGCTCCTGGCCGCCACCCGGCACACAATGCACCCGACCCCTATGGCACCTCCTGCGGGTGGTGGGCCTGCGGGAGGATGGGCCCATGTCTCCTCTTCGGGCTGTGCCCGGCCGGGCCCCATGGACTAAGGCCCGGCCACCAGACGCTCGCCCTCGGGCACCCTCCCCGGGCCTGGCTCCAGGGCGGGGCCCCGGTAACCCTATCCCGGGCAGGGTAAACTGTTCCCTCGGTGTCCTTTTCATAAGGGTCTTTTGAATCGCTCTTTGTCTGGTCCCTCACCCAGGGCCAATTTGCCATGGGAGACCCTACCAGGGGGCAAAAGCCCCCAGACAACATAGCCCCTGGGATCCCTGGGACACACAAACCCCTCCACCACGATAAGGTAGTGATTCAAGGAGGAGTTGTTCCAAACAGTCAGGCTAAAATGACAAGATAACAATATAAATACATATGTTACGTTCTGGTCCCGGCAAGTAAATAAACGTAACAAACAGTTTGCCCCACTCACTTCCCACCCACACACAAACCCCAACAACGACACCTTTTTTAAGTATTTAAGCAGCCATTTATTTTCATCAGCAGTGAGCAATGCCAAAACAATAAACAAAACTCCCTATAAAACAATCCCTAGTCTTCCCTACACCAAAATAAAAAGAAGCCCAAACAAAAGACAAGTCACTTACCTAACTATCTAACGAAAAACAGGAGAAAACTTGTTCAACAAAAGAAAACGGCTTCTCACGCCTACTAGGCTGCGACAGTGAAAGTTATACAGCAAAGGAACAAAAAAGTGACCGCCACTGGTTAACTTATTTACAATTATTTACATGGCAAGGCTAGAGGTACACGTGAATACTCCAGCCTGCACTACAATGACACAACCCACAACTCTGTGACCGAGTCAACGGGGTTCCAAACAGCACTCCCAGGTGACTGTCATCCGGACGTTAAGTACTGGAGGTGGTCCATCAATTATCCAGTCGGAAGGTGTGTAGAGACTCCACCCAGATACCTAGCAGCCACGCCCAGGTGTCCACCTCCTAGGAGAGAAAAAAGGGAAAATACCGCCACCATCCTCCGGTGGGAGGCACAACACCAACAAACACATCACTGGGTCATAACAGTTTCCCCCACCCAAAAAAAATCAAACATCCAACCCCACACAAAGATGTTTGATTTACGACCTAGAGAGGGCATCAGCCATAACATTCTCTAAGCTCTTATATATTGGATCTCAATGTTGAAATCCTGTAGGAGTAAGGACCAACGCATGAGGCGCTGGTTGCTGTTTTAGAAATGTTCTAGAAAAGAAACAGACTGGGTGGTCAATGCCATTTTCATCCTCCTGCACGAGCACTGCACCCGCCCCCAAAACACTGGCGTCCACCTCTGAATCCTTGGCCCCTCAGGAACCGCCCAGGGACACCAAAAGTCTCCAGATTGCGCTTTCGCTCCTCTGCCCACGTCAGTCTGAGCCCATTATCAGATGAGATGTTGTCAAAGAAAAACTTTGCTTTGTCATAGTAGCACTTTGGACCAAAATGATCCTCCCCTGAACTCAGCTGCAACCCCTCCTTTTCCCTTCCCTCAGAATTCCCATCCTTTAGATTCAGCCCCTCCTGTAACTTCTTCTCAAGCGCCTCCTTAATGAATTGCGCGTTGGAGGAATCAAAATCAAAGTCTGTGTCAAATTTAAGGGTGGGAGATGGAGCATTAGCCACCATCAGCTGGCCTCTTCTGCGGTCCCTATGCCGCCGAGGTCCTTGTCTTTTTCTAGCAGGTGGCCTGGTTTCAGCATTTTGCTGCTGCTGTTGCTGGGATCCACTCGCACCTCTCCTCTGCCTAAATGTCTTTACACTGACGGTTTGAACAGCCTTTGATGTGGCACGATCGAAACCACTGTTATCTGTAAGTGGTATATCGACTACTTCTGGCGACGGAAAAACTGTGCCGCCAGCTAGATCGTTTCCCAAGATGATGTCAATACCTGCAACCGGTAACTGGGGCCGCACCCCAAGCTTAACCTCACCAGACAAAAACTGAGACGAAAGCTGCACCAAGTGTAAAGGAACCCGTATTACACACATCCTAACTCCCCAGGCTAACACATCCGCCCCACAACAGGATTGAGCTGAAAACGGTAAGACCCCCTCACGAATGAGCGACTGTTTCGCACCAGTGTCTCGCAAAATACTGACAGGAGTCCGCCGATCTTCTCCTATCAAGGAAACAAAGCCGTTTGACACAAACGGCTTAAACTCCTTATCTACTTTATCATTTTCGGGGGCCATCACCTCCCCCCAAGTAGGAGAGTTTGTCTGTAGAAGGTTTATTGGGGAAGGAGATGTACCCTGCCTGGTCATTTCTTTTCTCTTCAGAGCAGGGCAAACCGCAATAAGGTGTCCCTGCTCATGGCAAAAAAAACACACGCGGTTCTCAATGGATGAGGGGATGGCACGGCGGGTGCCCCTTGGAGACCATCTGGGCGGGCTACTGGAAGACGGAAAACTGTGAGCAGGAACCGAAAACACCACTTTGTGTGTCAACACAAACTCATCAGCCCGTATAGCAGCAGCGGCGAGAGTCGTAACCTTCTGTTCGTTTAAGTAGGTTACCACAGTGTCTGGTAGTTGATTTTTAAACTCTTCTAACGTCACCAACTCACGCAGGTCTTCCAAGGTTTTTACTTCTGTAGCATGACACCACTTATCAAACAGAGTTTTCTTTTCTCTGGCAAACTCCACATAGGTCTGGTTGGCGGATTTTTTCCCATCCCTAAATCTCTGCCTATAAGCCTCTGGCACAAGCTCGTAAGCGCGTAGGACAGCAGCCTTCACCATATCATAGTCAAAACTGTCCTCCAGAGAAAGAGCGGTGCATACCTCTTGAGCTTTCCCCACCAATCTACATTGGAGTAAAAGAGACCACACATCCTTTGGCCAGTGCAGCGCACCTGCGATACGTTCAAACACTGTGAAATACGAATCCACCTCAGTTTCCCGAAACGCCGGCACCATTTTGATGTGTTTACTCACATCAAAGCCACCACCTGGCATCGGGGCCGGTGGCTGCGGAGATGGCGACTGCGGGGATGATGACTCCGGGGAGGGTACCTGCGGGGATGATGACTCCGGAGAGGGTACCTGCGGGGATGGTGACTGCGGGGCTAACCGAGGTACAGGAGGGCTGGCAGACACAGAGGCTCCCCTCTCTACCTCCAGAGCCCTGATCCTCAAGTGCATAGCGTCCACCTCCAACTGCTGTTTCTTTAGCTCCACCTCCTTAATGCGCAGCGTTAACTGCAGCTCCTCCACAGAAGGGCTAGGCGGAAAAGGGAGATTTTTCAGTGGGGCAGAAACACCAGCAACAGCCCCCAGCTCAACCCCCCCTGCAGGACCCGGCTCACCAAACAACCCCCTGTCCGTCAACTGGACACACAGGAGCTCCCTAAGCTCTTTCTTCTTCGCAGTCAACGGCACAGTCACATCAAAGAATTCAGCAACAAGCAAGAGGTCAGCCTTTTTACACCTGTCCAACTTCTCCGCAGACGGGCTCAGAGTGAAGTCCTCCAACTTAAACTCCATCCTAACACACACACCCCCCCACACAAGAAAAAACCGCCAACCAAGAAAACAAGCCACAAAAAGAACACAAAAGAGACGAGCCCCCAATATGTTACGTTCTGGTCCCGGCAAGTAAATAAACGTAACAAACAGTTTGCCCCACTCACTTCCCACCCACACACAAACCCCAACAACGACACCTTTTTTAAGTATTTAAGCAGCCATTTATTTTCATCAGCAGTGAGCAATGCCAAAACAATAAACAAAACTCCCTATAAAACAATCCCTAGTCTTCCCTACACCAAAATAAAAAGAAGCCCAAACAAAAGACAAGTCACTTACCTAACTATCTAACGAAAAACAGGAGAAAACTTGTTCAACAAAAGAAAACGGCTTCTCACGCCTACTAGGCTGCGACAGTGAAAGTTATACAGCAAAGGAACAAAAAAGTGACCGCCACTGGTTAACTTATTTACAATTATTTACATGGCAAGGCTAGAGGTACACGTGAATACTCCAGCCTGCACTACAATGACACAACCCACAACTCTGTGACCGAGTCAACGGGGTTCCAAACAGCACTCCCAGGTGACTGTCATCCGGACGTTAAGTACTGGAGGTGGTCCATCAATTATCCAGTCGGAAGGTGTGTAGAGACTCCACCCAGATACCTAGCAGCCACGCCCAGGTGTCCACCTCCTAGGAGAGAAAAAAGGGAAAATACCGCCACCATCCTCCGGTGGGAGGCACAACACCAACAAACACATCACTGGGTCATAACAACATACCTCACAGTAGCTGCACTTGTAGAGTCTCTTTCTGGTGTGGATCTGTTGGTGTCGTCTCAGGTCATGTGGAGATTTAAAAGTCTTCTCACACAGGTCACATTGATAAGGTCTCTCCTCAGTGTGGGTAAACATGTGTCGTTGTAAGTGTGCGTCTGTTGTAAACTCTTTGCCACACTGTTCACAGCAGTACACATCATGTCTGGTGTGAATGCGTAGGTGTGTATTTCGGCTCTCTCTCTGGCTGAAAGTTTTTCCACAAATGTCACAGCTGTATGGCTTAATTCCAGAGTGGGTAACTAGATGCCTCTGTAAGTGGCTACTGTGAGTAAAAGCTCTGCCACACTGATCACAGCTGTATGCCTTAATTCCAGAGTGGGTAACTAGATGCTTCTGTAAGTTGCTACTGTGAGTAAAAGCTCTGCCACACTGATCACAGCTGTATGCCTTAATTCCAGAGTGGGTAACTAGATGACTCTGTAAGTGGCTACTGTGAGTAAAAGCTCTGCCACACTGATCACAGCTGTATGCCTTAATTCCAGAGTGGGTAACTAGATGCTTCTGTAAGTTGCTACTGTGAGTAAAAGCTCTGCCACACTGATCACAGCTGTACGCTTTAACTCCACTGTGGACGAGTTGGTGTTGTTTTAGGGAACCCTTCAAGGAAAAAGACTTTCCACACAAGTCACAGCTAAACGGTCTCTCTCCAGTGTGGATGACCTGATGCCGTTTTAGTGAAGCTTTCAGAGTAAACTCCATCCCACACTCGTCACAGCTGTATGGCTTAATTCCAGAGTGGGTAACTAGATGCTTCTGTAAGTTGCTACTGTGAGTAAAAGCTCTGCCACACTGATCACAGCTGTACGCTTTAACTCCACTGTGGATGACCTGATGCTGTTTTAGTGAAGCCCTCACAGTAAAACCCATCCCACACTCGTCACAGCTGTATGGCTTAATTCCAGAGTGGGTAACTAGATGACTCTGTAAGTGGCTACTACGAGTAAAAGCTCTGCCACACTGATCACAGCTGTACGCTTTAACTCCACTGTGGATGAGTTGGTGTCTTTTTAGAGCATCCTTGAAGGAAAAAGACTTTCCACACAAGTCACAGCTGAACGGTCTCTCTCCAGTGTGGATGACCTGATGCCGTTTTAGTTTAGCCTTCTCAGTAAAACCCTTCCCACACTCGTCACAGTTGTGTTTTTTCTCTCCCTTTCTTCTGTGAGGTTTGTCGGCCTCCTGAGAGCGCTGACTTCTGGCTCCATGTTGGTCCTGCAGTGACAGAGATACAAACAGAGGCAGTGAGTGAAATGCAGTCGTGGAACAAACTCAACCTTCAAACTCCATTAACACTAGTTTTAAACCTGAAGGTGGAGCGTGGCACCAAACACCTTAAAGGTCTCTTATCCCCACCTGCTGGTAGTTCTAACACATTACATCCAACCTGCTGTTAAAGATAATTCATGACTGTTCAAACACTAAAATCATGCCCATCCCTCCTGATTGTACACACACACACACACACACACACAATTTTATAATTTAGATTATTTTGTTGTTTCCTATTACATATTTCTATAATTTCTATAGATTTATACAGAATTATTCAGTGATAATAAATCCTATGTTTGTTTATTCAAAAGGAACCCCGTTAGCTTCCACAACAGATGTTGCTCGTCTTCCGTCAAATACTCACATAAAATATTACACAATAAAGTGGATTCAAGATATCCACATAATTTCACTCTTACATCCACAGTGAGGTTTCACAATTGTTCAAATATAAGCAATCAATAATAATAATAATATTTCTCTGTCAGCCTTCTCGGTTACGAATCGTCTTCTGCTCCTCTGTCATGCGGCGTCCCACAGGGCTCAATTTTAGGGCCACTGCTCTTTTCACTGTATCTATTGCCTCTGGGTTCTATCCTTAGAAGGCATGAGATCTCATTTCATTGTTATGCCGATGACTGCCAAATTTATTTGCCACTAAAACACAAGGATGGCATCTCCATAAAACCTCTCTTGACATGTCTAGATGACATTAAAGCTTGGTTGGCTCTAAACTTTTTAAATTTTAATGAAAAGAAAACAGAGCTGTTGGTGTTTTGACCCAGTGGTCCCTGTGAGTCCTCCCCTGTTGTTTTAGGATCCCTGGAAGTCTATTTTAAATCTGTTGTTACTGACCTTTAAGTTGGACAGTGATTTTAAATTGGACAACCAAATCAGAGCAGTGGTGAAGTCCGGTTTTTATCATTTAAGGCAACTGGCAAGAGTAAAATCTTTTCTTTCGAGGCAGCACCTTGAAACAGTGATCCATGCTTTTATTTCTTCCCGCCTGGACGACTGTAACTCACTTTATGTGGGGGTCAGTCAGTCGTTGCTCTCACGTCTGCAGCTGGTTCAAAATGCGGCTGCACGACTCCTAACAGGAACTCAAAAAAGAGAGCATATAACCCCCGTGCTGGCCTCTCTGCACTGGCTGCCTGTGTCTTTTAGAGTTCATTTTAAAATTCTTATGTTTGTTTTTAAATGCCTTCACAGTCTTGCCCCGCCTTACCTCTCTGAGCTTCTTCATCTCCACACACCCTGTCGGTCTCTCAGGTCAGCTGACCAGCTGCTCCTGGAGGTACCGAGATCCAGGAGGAAGCTCAGAGGGGGCGGGGCCTTCTCTATTGTGGCTCCAAAGTTATGGAATGATTTGCCCATGCACGTTAGAGAGGCCCCTTCACTGTCCACTTTTAAATCACGTCTTAAAACCCACTTTTATTCCTTGGCTTTTAACCTCAGTGAGACTTAGTTTCTCTTTTAATTGAAGTAGTTATTTAATTAATGATTTCACTCTTCTTTTATTTGTGTTTTATTTATAGCTCATGTAATTTTATTTTACAGTTCCAATGTACAGCACTTTGTGTCAGCTGTGGTTGTTTTAAAGTGCTTTATAAATAAAGTTGATGATGTTGATGATGAATATCAATAACATTGAGGCACATTACACAAATTTCAAAAACAAATCATGTCTTACAATATTTACAACAACTAAAAGCTCTGTAAATCAGCTTTTAAGTGTTCATTGAAGTTTTGAATAATTCTCTAATTTTTTAAGGCAAGTTATTCCACTTAAAAGTTGCTCTAAATGTAACAGTTTTACAAAACGTTACTTTTAACTCGAGCATTTACTAAATTGCAGCTTGTTGAAAACTGTGTAATATGATGATGTATTTCATCTGGATACTGCAGCTGAGCAGAATAAATGTGGTGTGTTTAACAGAATTGCTTTCTTTAGAACTACAAGTAAGCCATAGAATATTTTAGCCTGTACAGGAAGCCAAGAAAGGTTATTATGCATTTTATCAATATTAGTATAGTATGAACATCTTCACACTAATCTGGACGCCTTATTCTGGACTAACTGAAGTCTGTTAAGATCTGTCTTATTAGCTGCTGACCAAATGATTGAACAATACTCCAGATGAGACATTACTAGTGCATTAATGACATCTTTCATAATGAAGAAGTGATACACAAAGAGCATTTCATAGCCATAGCTATGCCTTGTCGGCAGAGTTATGTGACATTAGTGATGTTTGTACTTTCAGCGTTAACTTGGTTTTAAAGCCTTTAAAATATACGCCGTTCAATAGTCGACCTTCATCTGACAGAGAATGTGATGATTTTGTGGATAATTAAAGTCAGTCATATATCCACAAACACAACAAGCTGAAAGTCAGTGATGCTGCTCGGTTTGCAGTCCTGAACATCACGGCACAAGCAGGATTCACTGCACTGTTAATGTTAATGTTAGCTGTGTTATATTGCTGCCTCTGTTCGGTGGTGTCGAGCCAAACGCACTTTAACGTGTGTTTGAACGAGCTGACGGTTCACTCGTTAAGCTGAAAGAAAGATGCTTTAATCACAGCAGTCACACATGTGTCCACTGCACCATCTGGAACTCTTCTTGTTTACACTCGTAATAACACAAACACTAAATCCTGCTTCTCTGCTGCTGTTGTGTAGCAGTGTGTACACCTGAGACTGTCACCTGTCTGTCTGTCCTGCACTCTCTCTCTGTTTCTTTCTCTCTGATTGTGGAATAAAAGTATGAACATGTGTTTATAAGTTACACTTGTGTTTGAATCCTGCAGCTTATCACACATTTGATTTCCATGTGTGACGACTGCAAGTGTCCAGAGTGAGGACAGACTGAGGGAGCCACTGCTGCACATCATCTGTGAGGCTTTGCAGCCCTGATGATCCACCAGGACAAACTCAGCAGTGTGTGAGGAAGAGGAGGAGGAAGAGCCAGCAGCAGCTGACAGATGGAGAGAATAGACAGACTGTTCCCTGTTTGTGAAGGACTGCTAGGAAAGTTTAACATAACTGTCTGTCCTGAATCAGTGTTGGTCAAGTTACTTGAAAAAAGTAATCAGTAACTAATTACTGATTACTTCCCAAAAAAGTAATCCCGTTACTTTACTGATTACTTATTTTCAAAAGTAATTAATTACTTAGTTACTTAGTTACTTTTTAAAAACAGATTCTACATAATCCATCATATAAAATGTAATCAAATGGAAAAGTCTCTTTTTTTAAACTTGTTTTATTAGTTTTAATCTTTTAACTTTATGCATCAAGCAAAAATTTAATTATATGCAACATTCTCTGACTTGAATAAATTAGTTTAACATTTAAACCTATTTTCTGCACATTCCAGCACATAAAATAAAATATTTGTTGTGTTTACACTCAGTCTTTCAAATAGATGCAAGTAAAACACAGCAGAACATAAATAAAGTCAAAGACTCGGCGGTCCTGTTGCTCTATTTTCACCTGTAAAGCAGGAGTTGGGTAGGCGGAGGTTTACCCTGGTGCAGGTGTGCCGCGGTCAGTGGAAGAATCCGCAAGTTTCTCTGTGAGTTTCCCATTACGTCGTTGCGCACTTGGTGCTTGCTTGGAAGTTTAGGGTTTCTTTTCCGCTGTAAAAAGAAGTTTTCTTCCCACGCACGATGGACGCTAATGTTTTTGTCACTTCTTATGGAATCAAACTCAAAGTAAGGTCAGTACTTCCACGCTTTAAACGCTGCACGCTCATACTCTCTCCCACAATCGATATATGATCCAATGTTGATCTCCACACAGCTGTTGTCACTAACGGCGCACTCGCTTACGTCACTGTCGTGAGACATTCTCGCAAAGAAATCACGGTTTTAGTAACGCAGCGTTCCTACGGGAAAGTAACGGTAATCTAATTACCGTTTTTGCAATAGTAATCCCTTACTTGGGTTACAAGTAACGCGTTACTGCCCATCTCTGGTCCTGAATCAGTCTTATTAGGTAATGTTCAAATAATGTGATCCTCCCAGTGTTTCCAGTGTGGGAGAAAGTACTCAGGGCCTTCAAGTTACACACTATGAAAGGCAGCAACAAGTTTAATGTTCAGAAACCTAAAGTCTGTATCAGCAGCAGGATGGAGCTAAAAATAAATGTTGGTTTCAGTTCTATGAAGCTTTGAGTATTTTGGATCAGTAGCTGCTGTGTTTGTTGCATCATATTGCTGTAACTGTTTATATGCTTTATATATTCTGAGCTAAGTTGATCTATAGTGTTACATCATATTCTATAAGGATGTTATGTGTTTGTAGACTTTCTGCCCAGTTTGACCCATTTAGCAGAAGTCAGCCTGTTTAAGGCTCTGATATCTATTCTGTGTGACTTACAGCAGTTATGACATGGTCTGATTTTCTCACCCAATAAAGGAATATTTCATATATCAGTCTACTCTTCATTCTATCAGACACAGTTATCACAGCTCCTACATTTGCTTTTTACACATATATGTAAGCATTGAGCCACATTTAGTACCAACATATTAAATGAACAATATTTGTCCCTTATATATGATACATCTATATACACACTGTCACAGATACTTGTCTGTGAGTGAAGTGATTAATATAATAACTATAATATTGGCCATATCATATTTACATTACCACAGTGAGATGACTTTAGTCTCATGAACAACATCAGCTAATTGTTATTTACAGCTAATCTTAAACGACTGTTCAGCACAGAAATGAAGCCCAACAATCATGTTTCACAGTCCTGTGGTCTCAGCCTCAGATACTCATCAAATCACACAGAGCTCATGTAGAAACAAATGAACTAAATATGTTCTCCTTCATTTCTGTCAAACAAAGCTGTATGAAACGTTTCCAGCTGTTAGTATCATGGTTGCTAGGCAACCTGGGCAGCGCGACGGAGGCTAGACGTCCCATTTCACGAGCCTACGAGCCTCGCACTTCGGCCTTAGCGGTCTTTGAGTACGCGGCCCTTGAGGACTTTAAAGCTGCAGAACCTGAATCGGGATACAGCCATGATGATCTCCAGCCTCGTGCTCGCCAACATTCTCACCTGAGTTAAGAAGACGATCACTGAAATGGTCTCAGCAGGTCCTTTGATGACAGCAATGAAATGCAGTGGTAAGGCTTTTTGGGGATTAAGTTCGTTTTCATGGCAAAGAAGGACGATGCAGTTCATCTGATCACTCCTCATAACATTCTGGAGTGCAGGCAAAATGCTATTATAAAAACTTAAGCAGCAACTTCTCCAGGTTCCAATATTTATGCAATTCTCAAACCTTTTGGCCACGACTGTATAACCTCTTCTGAAGTTTAGTGGATATTATACATGGTTATGCTCAGGATGTGTCGGCCAGTTTCCACTGGAAACGCCTTTTGGTTAAACTGTCAGCGAGGAATTTGCATTGGCACTGTTACATTTTTATATAACTTTAATGCACATAAACAACAGCTGCTTGTTTCAGTGAAAATACATTGATGGGTTTTTAATAAAGTTGTGCAGCTGTAAAGTATTTTGTCTGCTGTCAATTCTATCGTCAGCTACATCGTTATGGCAAATGTTCAAATGTATATGGTGATAAATATCTTTGGTCATATGGTCCTGCTCTGTCTGTCACCTTCTGTGTTGAGCTCATTGTTTCCTCTGTAGTGGCTGAGCTGAGTCCAAGTAGCTGAAAATGTTCCTCTGCTGCTCCGTCAGACTCTCCTCCTCCTGCTGATCAGCTGGGACACAAAACAGATCTTTGTTAGGCTCCACACTGCACTGAAGAGTCAATGTGTCTCATATGTTCATCTGACAAGTAAAAGAACACATTTTTGTTTCCCGAGGTGGGCAACTTGTTGGAAACAAACACAAAAGGTTTGAGCACTGATACCTGCCATTGCTGCCATTGAAAGATGCAACGCCAGCAATGTGGATTGTCAAGACTCAAACCAATCATCAAGCAAAGACAACAGGGATCAAATGTACCGCATTTTGATCCGGGACGTACTCTGCATGAAAACAAGCGCTCACTCTTCCTGCTCAACAAATGACAAGGGCGGAGCCTTATACCACGTGATACAGAAGCTGTGCCGTGTGATGCTAAAATTGGCAGGGAAAAAACAACGGAGAGCACGTCAGGGATGACGAGAAAGTGACAGGAGAAAATCCGTCCCGGTCAACCACCCAAACATCAATAACGGGAACCTTATACAGCGCTTCCCTATACACGTCGAACTCCCGCAGGCACAAAGACATCACGGAGGCTATCACTTATCACCTGACCAAAGATATGGCTCCATCAACACTGTGCAAAACGAGGGATTTAGGAAAACGATCAACACCCTAGACAAACGCTACACAGTGCCGTCCCGCAACTATTTTTCTATTGTTGCACTACCTGCTCTGTACATGCAGCGTCGAGCAACGGTGGAGACGGAATTTCAAGCAGGACAACATTTTGCTGCAACAACATAACGTGAGACATTTGTTGTTTTAGGTTTATTTATTGTTATGACAGAATCATGATCTCAATTCTAAGCCAAAAAATCGTGATTCTCATTTTATGCAAAATCGTGCAGCCCTAACATTAACACAAAACTATTGTTTCACCAGAGAAACACACATGAAGAGAGAGAGAGAGACAATAACAGCTACCAAACAGTCGTCATAATTCGTCACACAATGAGAAAAGGACAAATCAACAAGTAACAATGACTAATTAATATTAAAATCTGTAACATAATGTATTGTTTGGAGTTTAGTCTGATTGGTTCAGGATGAGCTGCCATTATCCAATCACACGTCTGCTTACCTGCATCTTTTCTCTTTTTTCTAACCTGAGCACCTGATGGCTTTGAACTTTTGTTGTCCATCTTCCATTGGTTTGAATTTTGCGCTCCAGTACAAACACAAATCCCCCAACCCGAGGATCAGCACAATTAACCTAACAGACCTACACCTTAGTTCACAGATTCACTTTGTCTAAGGTTGATTTCTGGGATTTCACACAACCCAGGATTCAGATCATGAATCCATGATGGGCTTGGATTTACATCATTATAAATGAAATGTGCTCTACTTGGAAGCAGCCGGCCCCGCCCCTTTTGACGGGTTGTGTGAGACTTTAAATCATCAAACTGTAAATTATAATTTAAATTGTTATTGATCCTTTACCCCGAGTCCTAAAGTGTAGATTTATTTTCTTACTCTTCTTATATTTGTTGTTTGTTTACTTGCACCGCTGTAACTGAAGCCTCGTCGTCTCGTCTCTCTATATGCTGGACTGTCTGTAGCGGAGATGACAATAAAGTTTACTTTGACTTCAGCAGCGCGCAGGCGCACCGAGGGCTCTCGCGCTCACTTTATAGAATTTAGAAAAAACATCGGTGCAGATTATAAGTCTGTATCATAATATCTGTTTGTTGTTTTTATTTTGTTTTGCGAGTTGGTTATTAGATGCCGCTCCAGCCAGCCAGAGACTCCCCGCTGCCCCGCCCTCTCCTCCCTGTGCCGCCAGCAGCAGGCGCACCTCGCAAACGGAGGGCGCCCTTACTCCCAGCAAATGGCTGATAGAAAACCGATCGGTGCCTACGAATTTCCCAATATGCGCTGGCATGACATCGGGGAAGCATGGGTACGACCGATTATTTTATTTTTTTCTTGCCCGTGATGCCCCCCCCACCACGATGCATTCTATTGGTTTGCACACTTACACACACCCAGCTGTGGTTTCCTGTTTTGCTGGACTCTGGAGAGCCCCGCCTTTAACGCTCTTCTCTCACAGAGAGCAACAGAAAACTTGGAAAAACTCCAGATTGACTGAACTCAGTTCAAAGTTACCTTGACACCTTTAGATGTGAGACGTAGTGATGGTCCGCTTGAAGCTGACGCTCCGGTGCGTGTGTCAGAAAGATCAACGCGCTGCTTCAGAAGCACCGTGTCGAGGCTTGATTCGTTTGGCCAGAGTCACGTGATCAGTGACGTCTGAAGCTTCGTTTAGAACGTACCTTTTTTTAAATCGAACTTTATTGAAACACAATGAGTATACAACATACAAACAGATGAAGTTTACAAAAGAACAGAACATGAACATACAGAACCAGGAGTAAAAAAATGATGATATGAGTAGGCGAAAAAAATCAACATATTGTAACGTGCAGTGGAGATGAAGCCAGCCGCGGAGGTGTGCAGGTGGATAGCAAATGAGCAACAGCTTCTGACTTTCCAAAAAGTACTCATTTATTTACAATATCAAAAATAAAAGTGCTACCTCTACCACACATTACTAAAGAGCACACTAGTCCGCGTACACACGGGAGCATCCATTACAGGAGGAGTGCGAAGAAGAACAAAAAGGGGGTGACACCAGTCGTGAGACAGGAGGCGCCGCCATGTGGTGATACACTGCATTACAATAGCAACTGTTACAATATAAATATTGTTCTGAGAGGCTTTTTGTTGGTTGAGTCTGAAATTGATTGTATGTACAATTCATATCCTTATAAAAAGGCAGAAATATGGTGTTTTATTAATAAACTTACATTTATGGATATAAAATAGCTAAAAGTATTAACAAATTTTTAATAAAAAAAACATTTATCATTCTTCCTGGGGAACTTAAAGAAACAGAATAAAACATTTTCCCATCGTAAAGAAAACTCCCTTAAAATATGGACAATAACAAAACAGCTAAATTCTTCCAGAATCTCTGTGTAGAGGAACCAAAAGAGATGTGCCACAGTTTCTGGATGATCCCCACAGAAAGTTCAATTAGTATTTATGTCTCTTTTAAATGTTACCATATAGTGACTGGCTGGGTCACATTTATGAAGAATTTTATATGAGATTTCCTTCACCTTGTTCACAATTAGATATTTATGGGATCATCCAGACTGTCTTCCAGGTGATATCTGGAACATGTCGGTTCCAGTAAGATATTCTATATATGGGAGAGACATGATATCTTCTTGGAATAAACTACGTATTCTCTTATTGCTGTTACCAAGTTCCTGTGAAAAGCAGATTTTTCCCACTGCTGACTCAGCTGGATCAGGGAGAGTGACTGAGGCAGATATTGAGCTGTCAGTGTTTTTATATAACATTAAAGTCCCTGAGGGTATGGCACCAAGCACCATTGAGAATTCCCCAACACTGTTTGACAAGTTTGACGAGCATCTTGACTTTTGGTCTTTGGATATTAACAGTCCTGGGTATGTGACTTCTTGTTTAACAGAAATGTTACAGAGAGCATTTGCAGTGCAGCCTTTAATTGCTAGTAATTCACATTTTTTTAGATTTCGACATAAAGCAGATGCCTCAGAGAAATCACTAATAACACTAAGGGCTGGACGGATTTGATTTGCATTCTTCAAGAAGAGTGTGGTGTCATCAGCTAGCTGGCTGATGATGAGCTCCTTATCAGCTGTGCTGATTCCTTGTATAACAGGTCAAATCTCGGGGTGGAGTCTTAATCGTTTTAATTGAGCTATTGCCATTCGTGTACAAGGTTTTGATAGCTGTACAGAAAAATGCCAAATTTTTCCAAAGAGTGGAAAATAAATTGATGTTCAATTGTATCAAAAGCCTTTTAAAAATCCAGGAAGAGAATGAAGCTATAGTCAGATACCAAATCAGAGTAATCAAGTAGATCTAAAACCAGTCTCATGTTCTTAGAAAGGTGTCTGTTTCTCATAAAGCCTGATTGTGTCTCATCCATAATTGTGTCCAAGAACTCTTTCATTCTGTTAGCAAGTACTAAAGCCATAATCTCATAGTCATCATTGAGCAGACAGATGGGTCTCCAATTATCAATAAGAAGTAAGTCTTTGTTTGGCTTTGGAATAAGTGTTATGAGACCCTGAGTAAGAGTAGGAGGGAGGATGTTATTCTCTACACTTCCTATGAAAAGCTGCAGTAAGAACGGAGCCAGGAGATTAGAAAATGATTCATAAAACTCTGCAGTTAAACCATCTGTGCCGGGAGATTTGTTGGCCTTAAGTGCAGAAATAGGATTACAAACGTCCTCCACAGTCAGAGGGCTGTCACAGTGACTTCTATCTTCCACAACAATAGTTTTTAGGTTTTTAATATTATTGAGAAACAGCGTTGAGACATATATATATATATATATATTCTACTTTTCTAAATGATTGACTATTTCAATGGAGAACCTAAATGACACGGACCCGTGTTTGTTATTACATATCTCTATTTTGAATGTGACAAGTCTATCATTGCCTGTTATTCATAGGTATTCACAGAGTTTTTGGCCTTTTTTCCTCTATAACAGTTAATTGACTCTTTACAGTGGCCTGCTATGGTTAATAATAACATGTTCAGTCATGAGTGAAATCAAAGCTTTTCTTCACTTTAGCATTTAACATTCCCAACAATATAATGTGATACCTTAATTAAAACACAGCTAATAAAACACAATTTTCTTAATGCAAACATCAGTGACTCAACATTAGCAACCAAAGGGTTCAGTCTGCAGCTCACACTCATGTGAAGCTACAGCCTCCCCCTTTAGTCTCTGTCATCCTTCTGCTCCTGCACAAACAAAGCAAGACAAAACCTCCACCCTTCTTCTACAGGCTGGGTGAATTGTTGTGGACATTCACTAATCCTAAAGTCGGCACCGTTTTTGTCTCAGTATCAAGTCAGTTAAACTTTTAGTCGTCAGTCCATCACAGTCCAGTCACATGCATACATCCACACACATTCATACCAGATATTGCTGATAATGGAGTCTGACACGCAACCTATTCGAGCCTCCATCACCAGCAAGATGACGTCATCATTTTAAAGGAAAACAGCTCCTTGTTTTTGGACTGGATTGACTCGCTGCAATCCTTTTAGGCTCAGGACTTCTCATGTGATCAATGTCACATATAAGTGAATTTCTCCCAAGCCCATTATAATCATGGAGAAAAACACTTTGCCACTGTTTCCAGTAAGAATATTTTATAGCGCTTTAAAGTTCAATCTCTCAGGTCTGGATTAAAGAGCTGATTTGTTAAATCGGGAACTCACAAAATACCAAAATATCACCAGCGGTGGATCACACCTCTCAGATGTTCTTATCTCAGTGCACTGTAACAAAAGCACAAACAAACGCAACCAATAAAATACTAATAAAGTAACAAATACTGGGGCCCATTGCAAACATGTCCAAGCATAAAACCATCTTTCTCTCTCTTAGAGAAAGAAAACAATCCAAACCTCACTGATAAAATCAACCTAGTGTCAAGCAAAACCCAAAAATCAACCAAAACTTCACCAGAAAGTTTTCCTCCCTCCCGGGACAATATTGTGCAGGAATACAGGCACCGTAACTCCTTTTGCACTGACAAAAACATGTTGGATTTACTTGATTCAATAGTGGACACTGGTTGCACACAAAGGTTTTGCTTTGGCAGAAACTTAAACAACTGAGTTAAATCAACACAACCTTTTCATATTCAGTAAAGCTGCATGTTGTGTTCATAAAACACGATTGAAACATGTTCAGATGGAGTAAGTTGAGCTCCTGGAACATTTTAATCCTTCAATTGAAATTGAATGGGTCTACAACAACTACCATCCTCCTATCTCTATCCTGGTTGCAGCAGGGCTGGGAAATAACCCTGAAGTGATAGGTTACCAGGCAGGGTACACCCTGGACAGCTCACCAGTCTATCAGATAGAAACACACAGCCGTTTACATTCATGGATAATTTAGCCCAGGACCTTCTTACTGTGGAGCAACAGCACTAACCAGCATGCCAACAATGGAGGAAATACAGGAAAGCTATGATTTCCTGTATTTGAGGCAGAATTATTTTGTTCTTGCCCTTGACAGGTTAATCCACAATAAATAGCAACAGCATGCATGTGGTGTGTGTGTCGTTGTCTGCCTCTTATAACTCCAGTGATTTTCCTGTAGTTTGAAATCTTATGCGGTGTTGACACAATAATTTGTTGTAAACCAGGAAATTCCCAACTGTGGTAGAAAGCACAGCTTAGCCTTAGCAAATGTTCAAAGAAAAGTCGTCACTTCCTGATTTCTGCTTCACTGATAAATATTGTCACACTGGGGTTTTTGCAAATGATATCAGTGAGCACTGTGTGGCAGCTGGAGTCAGACAACTGAAGCTCCCACAATCAAGACCACAAACAGCTTTCAAAGGAGATTTGAAGCTTTTCTGGCAGCAAGCTTCATGATTTATGGGACTGGAACTGGAACAGAAACTACCTGATCACCAATGGTGAGCTGGCATGGAATTATTTTTATGACATTTTATCAAAGTTATAAATAAGCATGCCCATTAACACATAGTGAGTGAGCATGTTGTCTTCCCACGCAGTGAACAGCGGATGCTAATGTTTTTGTCACTTTTTACAGAGTCAAACTCAAAGTAAGGTCAGTGCTTCCACGCTTTAAACGCTGCACGCTCACACTCTCTCCACACTCGATAGATTATCCATTGTTCATCTGCACACAGCTGCGGTTTTAGTAACGCAGTAACGCAGCATGCTTACGGGAAAGTAACAGTAATCTAATTACCTTTTTTGCAATAGTAATCCCTCACTTTACTCGTTTCTTGGAAAAAGTAATCGGATTACTGCCCATCTCTGGTTGGAGCTGTGCACTTGTGGGTTCCACCTTGTGTACACGTTTATCTTTGCTGTGTGTACTTGTACCTCTGAGTGGAAGCTGAACTCTTGAGTTCGAGTATCGAAGCATCAGCTGTGACGTTAAAGTCCAAACAGCTCGTTCATTTGACGTGCAAATGAACGAAGGTAACGCCGTTTTCATGTGGATGTGTCACTGAGACACTTTCCACATCCACAGCTCACAAAATGGGAAAACTATAGAAGTATAACAATGAAGAAGTTACTATGTTACGGGTCCCAAGGATGAAGACCTCGATGACAAATATGTTACCTGTAAAAGCAGGTGAAGAGCAGAGTAAGGAAGACACGATGCGTCTCTGCTTTCCTCCAGAACGTGTCTGAGTCTGATTTATTTCACACAAATAAATGCTATAAAACACTAAACATGAGCTTTCAATATACTGTTCAGCTGGTTCCTCATTCACATCAATTACATTTACTTATTTCACAACATCAGTGAAATATACTCTTTTTAACTGGTTCAGTTTCTCAAGTTCACACTTCTTTCCATAACAGCTACATCCTTTTATCATATCAATAAACACATCACATTGTCTTCTGCAGTGTCTTACTGGCTAAACAGTTCTATTCAATAACAGCATTGGTAAATACATTACATTTGTTCCCTCCAGTAATTTACTGGCAAAATCACTATTTAGTGCATCATGAAACACAGCTTGTTTAATCAACCCATGAATGCCTCTGTTAGCTACACAGAGTTGCTCAGAGTGCTTGTGTTACACTAGCTAATCTACTCAGTCACTTTAACAGAACTATTAACATTCACATCTCACAGAACTGATTTGATTGGAGCATTACAACACGTTTGCACAGAGCATAGGAGCGCACTGACTCTGCTTCACGAGCGCTCCACCTAACGAGCGGGCTCGCGGTGCGGTCGCGCGGGACACTCCTCTGGTTTTCTCCCGTGTTTACATATAAATAACTTTGGCGGACCGCCTTAACTCTCCCATTCACATTAACGTGGGTAACCATGGTGACAATAAACAACATTTTCGGTGCGAGCACCGTGTACCGACCTGTAAAAGCAGGTGAAGAGCAGAGTAAGGAAGACACGATGCGTCTCTGCTTTCCTCCAGAACGTGTCTGAGGAAGCAGCGGAAGGTGGGCTCCACTTACTGCACCCCGAAACCCCGGAGCAAGCACCAAAGTTCCGCCCTCACTGCTTTCTAACATAAAATGAATCCCTGTTACATGGATTTTCTATCCTCTTAAAGAAACTGAAAATAAATACATATAGCAATGAAAAATGTCCCGTTACATGAGTGTTTTACACAAAATAATATTAATGTGGTCATTCCCTCACAGGGGTGCCACAACTACACTGCTGTTTTGACAGAGACACAGTGTGTTTATCTAACTTGGCTGAAGCCAAAGTTCTCCAGACAAATTCAGTCTGTTTCTGCCAAGTGTGAACTCACTGGATGAGCGCCAGATACACAGAATCAAAAAGGGATAAATTACTTTTCTTATGTCATGTTCCCGTCACAAACTGGCTCAAGGAGAGGGGAAGCAGGAGTCCACAGATGAAATGTTCCTATAAATAAAGTGGAATTTATTCAAACTTTACCAAAACTTCAACACATCAAATACAAGCAGCTCAGCAGGGAGTGGATGTGTGTTGCATGTGCCAGGTGGATGCAGAGAGAGGCCAGGGCCACGTTCAAACCTGAACACGCTGCACAGTGTTTTGTTCCATTTGTTAGGGATGAATGAAATGCTTCCTTGAAAGGATGTGTGCAGTCACCAGTGGGCGTGGAAGCATGTGCGCCCTCATTTGGTGGGTGTGCAAGAAAAGTCATCCTGTCACACAGCAATGCCTACATGAATCACACCACTCTGCTTAAAATAATAATGTTTAGTGAAGCAGGTGAAGCAAAGGGCTGCTTTTAATAGGCTGGGAGACCCAGGTGTGCTGCTTTAGCTGCTGAGCCTCTTATGACAGAACAGCGGAGAGTGGTAAGAAGGGAGGAGGGGGTCTGGCTGTGTTTGTGAACGATAGATGGTGTAACTCTGGGCATTTCTCTATCAAAGAGACGCTATGCTGTAAGGACATTGAGCTGCTAGCGGTTAGCATGAGACCGTACTATCTACCACGAGAGTTTACACACGTGATTATGATAGCTGTGTATGTCCCGCCCTCTGCTAACGCTGCAGCAGCCTGTGAGGTCCTGCACACTGTAACCAGCAGACTCCAAACACAGCACCCTCAGGCCCTTTTCCTGATCTCTGGGGACTTTAAAGATGATGTAACCATTTAATTATGGTTACATAATTAATTATGTAATTAATTATGCAAAATGCAAAACGCTCAGCTGTGTCTCCAATCAAAGCTCTGTAACTTCAGAGGTGATGTTCATATGTTGACTAATGGTTTTCTTTCATTTTTGATGTACTGCAGAATATTTGTATAAAATCCAGGCCAGGAAAATCTCCTTCATGTGTTTCTGTGTTTTGTCTTCAGCTACGTTGACACAAAGGCCTCTGCTGTGACGCTCACACCTTTGATAAAGTCTGGAGAGTGTCAGCTTCCTGTTTATAGATACAAAAATATGTAATGTTGTGAACTCTGGCCGCAGCGGCGCAAGAAAAAGGAGAATTACGTAAAATCAAAATAACAAAGTAAAGTAGGATAAAATAAAAAACAACAAAAGAACAACACAATATACTTCCCCGTACTGTTACTGCTAACCTCTGTTAACCTAGTAACTCTTACCTTCTAACTGACAGCTGGTCAATAAACGAGCTCCATAAACGCTCCATATTCACCTTTACATGGAATATAAAGGGAAAAGAAGAAACACAGTGCTGTGTCAGCGTTAGACATATAGATATATCCTTGCTTTTAATACATTTGAAGGTGGGTGGGAGAGGTGCTTCTCCGCGTAGTCTACGGTCTCTTTGGGATCGCTAAAGCTTTTCCTCACATCACCATGGGTCACTAACAGCTTTGCAGGGTATAGCAGTCTGTACCTGACGCCGGTCATCCCACGTAGTCTTCCTCTCATATTTGCAAATGCGGCTCTGCGTTTCCAACAGAGGGAGGGAAATCTGGGAGGATGTTTATTTTAAAAACCCTTATACATCAGGTTCTTGTTCTCTGCAGCTTTCAGCAGAATTTCCTCACCAATGTGGTAGTAGTGCAATCTCAAGATGATGGGCCGAGGAAGATGACTTTGTTTGGGACGTTGGCGATTCGCTCTATGTGCTCGATCGATGAGTGGCTTCTCCTCGAGAGATAGCGCCTCCGCCAACAGGTGTGAACCAACTCAGTCATCTTGGGTCCCTCTGTGCCTTCTGGTATTCCTGCAGTTCTTAAATTATTCCTCCTGGAGTGCCTCAAGAGCTCCACATCTCTCATCTAACTTCTTTACCTCCGCAGACAAACGCTCCACAGTGGCCTGGAGAGTGGCGATGGTGTCAGAGTGGTTCGAGGCACAGTCCTGCAGTTCAGTCAAAGTGTTATCATGCCTGGCCACGTCGCTTTTTATGTCCGAAATTGAGGGCTGGATGCTCTGGTTCAAGGATGATATCTCGCCTCCTATGGTGGTAGAAATCTCTAATATGCAAGTGTCCAGTGCTAGTTAGTTAGTTCTAGTTCTAGTGGTTAGTGGGGCTTTATTTGATGATTCTAGTGTGTGTTACATTGTTGTCATATTGTTGAGTCGCAGAGCTGTACAGTGTTACAGTTTCTGTAGAGTCTGGTATAAGGAACTCAGATCCCTCTGTGAATAATGTTCACTGAAACTGATCTGTAGTTAATGAACTAGTCAGGATTTACACTAGAGAATGTTTCTGCCATTACATGGCCTGTATTTGTAGAGCGCTTTACTCGTCCCTAAGGACCCCAAAGTGCTTTTTTGCCCAAGGACACAACGACCGAGACTGTCCAAGCCGGGGCTCGAACCGGCAACCTTCCGATTACAAGACGAGCTGCCAACTCTTGAGCCACGATCGCCCCACATATTGTTGTCTTTTGTTGCAGACACCAAGTGTTGAGATCCTGTCTCAACCTCCTACATTCTTCCAGCAGGTTACACATTATTTTTTGTATTTGGAATCAAATATATGTGTCAGTTGGGCCTAGTGCAGGGGTCAGCAACCTTTAACACCCAAAGAGCCTTTTGGACCCGGTTTCCACGCAAAGGGTCAGGGTTCGGGAAAACACTGGGAGCCGCAAATACTTTGTGACATCTAAAATGAAGATAACACTGTGTATATTGTTTTTACCTTTATGCTTTGTGTGAACAACTACAGTGTGTTGCTTATGAAATCCATGAAGTGCTACAGAGAAAATTACATTTGATTTATGTAATGAACACATTTTGAGCTCTTAAAGAAATATAACAAAGGAAAGCTGAACTACAATGATCCATGTAGCAAACACAAACTGTTATATCGCCTTTGGGCTTTTGGAGCCTTGACCTGACTTTTAAAAAATAATTGGAAAAAAGCTCTATGCTGCTACAAAATGAAAAATAGATATTTGCAAAATTCTGCCTAAGTATGTATTTTATGCTGACATAATGTGGATCCAAGATCCATAACTGGCCTACCTGGGGCTGAAAGTCTCCATAAATGCAGGCGTTTCGGCGGCTACACCGGCTTCCACGAGTGTGACGCTTATTTTGAGAAAATAATAGAATATAAATGTATTTTTATATTCCAATATCACAATAATCTTCCAATGTAGAACTACAAGTTAAAAAAGAAGTAACATAAATCAAATCCACTTCAGCTAAATACTTCTCATTTATTTCCATCTTACATGCTGTGACTGCAGCCATTCCCACATCTCTGTGAATGGGACTCATGGACATGGATCAGTGGTTGTTGATCAATGGTCCTGAGAATCTGCATAATTAAGATGAAGGAACGGAGCTCCCAGCCCATCGTTCCTGCAGCTGCTTTCAGTCTTTATGCAAATGTCCTGTTTGTAAGACTGAAACCTGCAGCTGAGACTGAAGACGTCACCTGATGATGACGACACGTTTCTCCCACAAAACGCTGCGTCCAGATGAACAGAAGCAACAGACTCACTTTCCTGGATGATTGAGATGCATCAAGACTTCATTGTGTGTTACTTCTCATTCAGCACAGACACATTATTCCTGTTAGGTCATGTCAGCTGTCACTCAGTACAAGCACAACTGTGAACAACACAAACTTCTCTTCAATGTGTCACAGAAACACTAAGTGTGAGAGCCTGTATGACACACAGGACAGACTGTAAGCTCTGCTGGCTGCACAGCACTTTGTAGCAGTTTTCCAACATGTCCTCCACCCGTGATGTCAGTGGTGGGACCCCAGTCACAGCACTCAGCACCACCTCCTTTAAATGGATTTTATAGCAGTTCCTCCCGTTACTCGGTGCAACGCTTCTTAAATGTGTTTTTGCAGGATAAAACACAGCAGGTGGTGTAGAGAGGACGTCAGCTGACGGAGCAGAGGGAGGCAGACTGTGGATAAATGACAGAGTGAGAGGAGAGCAACCATGACAGAAGCACAGGTGTGGCAGATAGAAGTGGCTTTATAGACACTTATTGTCAGTCCTCGTGCATGCTGTGGAAATAAGTGTCTGTGTCATGAGGTGACATGTGAGCTTATCTTTGGTCAATAAAGCTGAACGACCAGTTTTCACTTTGCTTGTTACGCTTGTTTAGTGACGTCTGGGTTTCTGTGGAGCCCGAATTTTGATGAGTTCTGGTGAAATCATCTGAGATCATCTGAGCATCGGTGAAGAGTCAGCAGAGAAAGTGTGGGACAGAAGTTTGCTTTGGACACATGGACTGAAATCAAAAAGTAACAAACAGGATTTCCAATGGACAGTATGGAGAAGTGAAAGTACACAAAGGCTGTGCTGGAACACGTGTGTTACACTTTTTGACAGCTGAGAACAAAACACAATATTTTGCATCATCTCTGCAGTGTCTCTTCTTTCCTCTGCTGTTGTGCTTTTAGCTCCAAACTGTTTCAAATGGTTTGTCAGCAAGCTGACCTCTGACCTCTGCAGTACTAACTCCTGACCCGTACAAAGAGCGGGCGTTTCTGACCTTTGACCTGCAGCTGTATGTCTCTCAGTCTCAGTTCTTCTCTCCGTCACTGATGGAGCAGGTGTAGTTGCTGCTGACAGTCAGTCGTTTGTTTTCTCAGAGTGAGGCTGAAGTCTGAACTGTTCAGAGCATCAGGTCTCATCAACGTGCGCTGCTGTAACGCCGCTTTGTCCTCTGAGATCACCAGGTATGAAACCTGAGTGCTGACAGAGCAGCATGTTCCCCCTCATTCACCTCCACCACCACAGCCAAGGCATGCTGGGAAACTGAGGACACACAGACGGAGAACTGAAGTGTCTGCTGTGTGTTCATCTCAGAGTCCTCACAGGTGACACATTAGCTCCAGAACACCAAGCCAGGTGTTTGAAGCCTGACAGGGATTCTTCCCATCCAGAGGGAGGATTTAGCTGCACAACAATGAACATTAGTGTGTAGTTTAGAAACACAGACTGTGCCTGCACTGCATCTAGTGAAGAAAAGTGTTACTGCCAGAGAACGAGGCTCCTTTAAAGCAGCTGATATTAAGGTTGAAAAATCAACAATAAGCTGATGTAATCAACGTTTCACAAAATGGTCAGCAGCTAAAATCTGGAGCCGTTCTTTGGTGGTAATTAACAGTTTGTTCTTGTTAGCTAATTATGTCATTAAAGGTAGCAGCAGAAGCCTTGTGTTGAAAGCCCATTCACTCACACATTCACACAGTATGTGTGTGTCTGTGTTACACTGTGGACATCCCTTCTGTTGGAGCGCCATCTTGTGGCAGGTTTAAGAAATGTTCTTCTTGTAAATCCAAACTGATGCACCTCCATAGCAGACTGTGGAGGCTTTCAGTGACATGAAGACTTGATTTATACTGTCATATTCTCCTGTTACACAAAGCACAGCACGCTGAACATGGATGAACTGAAACTCCCAGCATCTGACTGAGGAAAAGCACAAATCATTCTCACACTGACTCCTGCTTGATTTTAGATTTGCTTTCAAATCCTCACACTTTCATATGAAGCACTAAATGGGCTCCAGACTGTTTATCTCAGCTTCCTGTCAAACACACTGCTGCTCACACCGAGGCTCAGTTTACTCCTCCAGCCTGGCTTAACCTGCTGTCTGTTAAAAACAGTCCCACACTCCTCTGTTTAATCCTTCTGATCAGACTCTTTGATTTTGTATTGTTTTTACCTGAAGTTGTGTTTTTGACATGGTTCTGTCTGTGAAATAAAGCTCACACACACACTGCTACAGTCCTTCATACACTTAGAAACGAAGCTGCTCCTTTCCTCAGTGCTGACACATAAAGAAGAGTTGCTTTTATATCCAACACGTCTCTGTTCCAGAAAACAGCTTCAGCAGCCTCTGAGTCTGAACTTGGAGTTGGTTATAAGCCACAGGCCTGTGTGCACAGCAATGAGGAAATATAATGCAGTAAGTGAAACATGGATGTGTGGAACAGATTATCCCAAAGGTTGATTCTGTTCATCTGGACGTTCTCAGTGAAACATTTGGTCTCTCGGTCAGGTGACTCCTTTAGTCTCAGCTGACTGCAGGTTTCCAAACCTTTGTCACTGGATCACTCACTTCATCTCCAACGTGTCCCTGACACAGACAGCTGGAGCCGTTACAGCAAAATCATTGATCATCGTTTTTAGAACATTAGCTGGTGTTGGTGGGCAGGCTAGCAGTGCTAATTGTTAGCACTAGTTCTGCTGCTCTCCTGGGCCCTGTTTCAGGAAGGGGTTAGGGTTTAGTGCAAACTTTGAGTAAGTATACCCTGAGTTAACGAAAACTCTGGGTTTTCAGTTTCACAAAGCGAATTTAGATTAATCCTGAGTGAGTTACTATGACGACACACGCCGTGAAGCTAACCTGCCCCCTAGCAGGTTTACTTCAACTAACCCTGACTGTCTCCGCCTCTTTGTCAGAAACCTGACTGTAGGAAGTGTCAGACATGGCGTGCCCCTTCCTTGAAGAGCCAGTAGATGTTTAAGCCCAAATTCTCCGCAGAGCTCTCCGCCGGGAGAGAGTGATTAGAGCGCGTTTGGACATTTTATCATTTCCTGATGATTTTCTGTGTGAACGTTACCGTTTTTCAGCACAATCTATAATTTATTTGAATAACATCCTCAGGCCTAATATTGCTCATGTGACACATCGTGGACATTCTCTCAGTTCTGTACATATTATTTGTATTGCACTTCGGTTTTTTGCAAACGGGAGCTTTCTGTATAATATTGGTGATGCTGAGCACGTTTCCAAGGCTACCGTCTGTCGGGCAGTCAGGAATGTTACAGTTGCACTGAAACGTCTCCTGCACTCGTCTGTGGTGTTCCCCGGTCACAGACCCACAAGATTCATCAAAGAGGGATGCCACAAAATTGCAGGTATCAGGATGACCAAAACTTAATTCATGATGTGGTGATACTTGGACTACTACTTAAATTTTACATTTATTTTCAGGGTTCCCAGGCGTGATTGGCTGTACAGATGGCACTCACATTCCAATCATTGCTCCTTCAGTAAATGAAGGAGACTATGTGAACAGGAAGTCTTTCCACAGCATTAATGTACAGGTACATAGTTCCCTGTAGCATTTCAAACTAACAAATTATTTCATTATAGTAATGGATGCTAATTTGTGTTCTCTGCACTGTGAAGATCATATGTGATGCTGCCAACATTATCACAAATGTGGAAGCCAACTGCTCAGCCTCTGTGAGTGGTGGTGGCGGAGGACCCCCACCTGTTTTTCGGGCCTGGTGGTGGTTAGAGGGCCCGGTGGCACCAGTGTCCGGCAGCCTCGCCTCTGTCGATGCGCCCCAGGGTGGCTGTGGCTACAAGCTTGCCATCACCAGTGTGTGAATGGGTGGATGACTGGATGTGTAAAGCACTTTGGGGTCCTCAGGGACGAGTAAAGCGCTCTACAAATACAGGCCATGTAATGGCAGAAACATTCTCTAGTGTAAATCCTGACTAGTTCATTAACTACAGATCAGTTTCAGTGAACATTATTCACAGAGGGATCTGAGTTCCTTATACCAGACTCTACAGAAACTGTAACACTGTGCAGCTCTGCGACTCAACAATATGACAACAATGTAACACACACTAGAATCATCAAATAAAGCCCCACTAACCACTAGAACTAACTAACTAGCACTGGACACTTGCATATTAGAGATTTCTACCACCATAGGAGGCGAGATATCATCCTTGAACCAGAGCATCCAGCCCTCAATTTCGGACATAAAAAGCGACGTGGCCAGGCATGATAACACTTTGACTGAACTGCAGGACTGTGCCTCGAACCACTCTGACACCATCGCCACTCTCCAGGCCACTGTGGAGCGTTTGTCTGCGGAGGTAAAGAAGTTAGATGAGAGATGTGGAGCTCTTGAGGCACTCCAGGAGGAATAATTTAAGAACTGCAGGAATACCAGAAGGCACAGAGGGACCCAAGATGACTGAGTTGGTTCACACCTGTTGGCGGAGGCGCTATCTCTCGAGGAGAAGCCACTCATCGATCGAGCACATAGAGTGAATCGCCAGCGTCCCAAACAAAGTCATCTTCCTCGGCCCATCATCTTGAGATTGCACTACTACCACATTGGTGAGGAAATTCTGCTGAAAGCTGCAGAGAACAAGAACCTGATGTATAAGGGTTTTTAAAATAAACATCCTCCCAGATTTCCCTCCCTCTGTTGGAAACGCAGAGCCGCATTTGCAAATATGAGAGGAAGACTACGTGGGATGACCGGCGTCAGGTACAGACTGCTATACCCTGCAAAGCTGTTAGTGACCCATGGTGATGTGAGGAAAAGCTTTAGCGATCCCAAAGAGACCGTAGACTACGCGGAGAAGCACCTCTCCCACCCACCTTCAAATGTATTAAAAGCAAGGATATATCTATATGTCTAACGCTGACACAGCACTGTGTTTCTTCTTTTCCCTTTATATTCCATGTAAAGGTGAATATGGAGCGTTTATGGCGATTTTCTGAATCTCGGGCAGATGAACTTCCCTGAAGTGTTTCCAGCTGGGCGTCGAGTGTTTGACCGACGCATGAAACGACACGTTTGTGAGTCTTTGTGAGTATTTATCACACGGCGTGCTGCAGGGAAAAGCCTGTTGTAACATTCATGTTTTAGCCCCTGACGGCTCTTTTTGGCTTTTCATCCCTAAACTCTCTGCATGCTCTTTCATGTGATTCCTTTTATTTTGAAAAGTCTCAATAGGATCTTGAGCTTTATTGTGAAAGGTTTATGTGGAAAATAAAGAAGCGGACGGCGGAGCCACGCGATGGTTTTACCGGCGTTGTTGCTAACGAGCGTCCGTAGTGTGGTTATATTAAATATAAGAGAAAGAGAGAACTTTAATACAGACACTACAGTGAGCATCACAACCATGTAACATATTTTACACCATGAAACAAACGATGTTTCATATCATCATCTGATATATACGTTATATGGAACAGGCCCAGCTCAGGCTGCCTGTGATGCAGCACAGCGCCACCCTGTGGTCATCACTGCACTGGTGACACTACAAACAACAAGTACACAGGATGGACGGTGGCCCTGAGAGCTCACACACACTGCTGCTTCTAAAACACCATGAAACAGGAAAATGCTGTGAAAGCACAAAATAATCACAGTTCAAAGAGACAATAGTGACAGAAACAGAGGCTTCACTGGTGCTGAGGGAGAAATCCCAGAGAAGCTTCCTTCCTGCCAGTATACGAGCCCACCAACAGAGACAGGACCAGTTCATCCTCCATCACTTACTGTGGCTCACGTTGCTCTTCTGTTGCTTTGCATCACAGACGCGTCTTTACTGGCTTCTTCTTCTAATTGCACTTAGAAACATGTTGTCTTTAACCTGTCACAGCTGCCCAGATGTTGCTGCTGAGAACATGTGGAGCTGATTCATGTAGTCATGTGTCTGTGAACAGCCAATCACAGGAAGACTTTCAGAAGAAACTCAGAGGAACAGCTGAGATGTGCTGAGTGACACAAGAACTGACAACAAATGTTAAAGTTCAAATGGTGGTTTTGTTTGCAGGGACTGTGAGTGGATGGAGATCCTGGTCCTCCTCAGCTGTGAGTTCTTCCTCTGTCATGAGAACCTCAGGGGGAGAACATGTGCTCACTCTCAGCTGCTTTAACAGGAAAGAAGCTCTTTTAGATCAAAGCTGAGAAACTGTTTGTAACAGCGAACTCTGTCACCTTTCTCTCCTCAGCCTGCTGCTGGACAGGCCCATGAAGCTCTGCTGTAAAGGCTTCCATGTCCCAGGCTTCACCTTTACCTGCTGACCAAAACAGCGATGGGGAGTGGAGCAGCAGGTAGCAGAGGTGAGCCTCTTGTATGCAGCCTGTTATCTGTGGGACCAGGGAGGACGTGACAGCAGATGTTGCTGATTCAACATCTGTGTGACAGCTGGAGCAGCACAGTCTGCAGGAAACATCTGTGCATGTAGGAGACACCAAGGTTTACATGGTGGAAGCAGACGACTGACTCAAGCAGCCTCACATCACAGGCTGCTGGCTACAAGCACATGACCACAGTGACTGGTTTCACTGGTGTCTGTCCCAGTCTGTGGCAGAGATACAGGAAGTCACAGACAGCCTGCACACAGCGTTTCCTCTGGAGTGTGTTTCACACCCTGTTTGTGTTTCTCACTAACATGTTGTAGTTCTTCCTGCACACAGCAGCACTTTGATCATTTCTCCTGCTTTTCTTCCTTTTCTAGCTTTTATACACTGACAGTAACACAAAACTCCAAAGTCATCATTTGAGGAGCTTCTTAAGAGTTTCTGTGAGTTTAGTGAAGTCAGCCTCTCAACAATAAGTGTGTGTGTGTTGATTATCTAATGTTCAGAGAGGACTGCACTGATGTAGCATCCAGGTGAGCAGCTTATGAGCCAACAGGGGAAATTTAGCTGTATTATTGTTGTTTAAATGTAATAATTTATGATTTCATGTTCCAATATTTCACTTTTCCCAACGTTTGTTATCATTTGGTCTGAAAACCATGACAAACAGCAGTGTTACAGTTGTTAGCATTAGCTGCTATAGAGCACTCAGTTACTGTATTGGTGTTAGCAACATGAACATATCTGAGCTAACTGTGTGTTCCAGATGTGCAGCAAACCCAACTGTCCCTGTGTTTTCCTGCTGTAGACATTATCCCCATGATGCTGACGTCCTCTGGTGGGACGAGCTCACACGTTTATGGCTTCAGATGCTAACTGGACCAGACTGGTGTCAACCTTGGTGCTATAGAAGCAAATCAAAGAAGAACCAGTTGAACCTGAGCTGTCTGTAGTGGTGACACCAACACCATGTCACCTGCACATGCTGACCCAGGGTCAGTGTTGAACCTATAAGCTGTGTCCTCACAGTTCAATATGTCCTCACTGCACAGGTCAATGACATCAGAGCTGTAATGTTGTTCCCGTCTCACTAAAACTTCTGGCATAAGGTGACTTTTCTGGGTGATTCCTACTCCAGGGTCACCAGTTTGAATCCCTCTGTTACTGCTGGGAACGTGCTGCTAAAGTGCCCTTGAGCAAGGCCACGTCCAGCTTATGAAGCCAACCCTGGGCTCTGCTTGCTGGCAGTGACAGAGTAGATGAAACAGCTCAGTGGATGCTAACTCACAGCTAACAGCGCTCTGTCATGGATAAGTGAAATAAAGCTGACTGACCCACAGCTGCACACAAACACCTCCAACACCTACAGGTCAGCAGGTCCACTGCTGTCTCTGATGGGCCCAAACTTTGCTTGTTCAGCGTTTGCTGCTGCTGACTTTGAAAATCACACCAAACATGGAATCAAATATATCGACTCAGCTTAGACTACAGAGAAGCTCGGCACTGCTCACAAAACTCAAACACAAAAGGCTTTTTAAAGACAACAATCACTTTGACAGACACACAAACACGACTGAGTACAGAGCAGCTGCTGGTTTGAAGCCACAGAAATGTTCAAATGTTTAAACACACTGCAGCGTTGCAGCCGTGATGCATTTGTGCTGCTAAGGCCACACACATCAGCTGCCTTACATTTTAGTACCAGTTCATCTCTGACCATGGCAGCACAGTCTTTCCAGTACAGTGATGTTGGTGGGGACAGTGGGGACTGATTGTTCATTGGCTGTAAGCCGGTCACATGGACGTTTAACTGGTGCTTTGATTGCTCTGTAGTCTGTTGTGCCTGTGAGCTGCTCCTAAAATGAGACAGATTATAATTGTCACCATTCTGTTAATGACTCTTATTATGTGCGCTCTCCTCCACTGTCACACTAAACACATCAAACCTTTATTTTTGTGTAAAGTCAGGATTTATTGGCTCTTCTTAAAAGCGTCATGAAGTGCAAAACTCAGCAAACATTATACAAAAGTAGATTTAGAAGCTGAACAGAACTGAAAACATTTAAAGTGACAGTCAGCACAAATCCAGCTGACATCTCCATCCAACCCAAGTCTTCATTTAAAGTCATTATAACTGTGACACACGTTTGTTACAGTATTAATCCTGCCTGATGCTGCAGGGCCAACATCATGAAACAGGCTCAGCATTTATTTCCATTATGAAACTTTATCATTAAAAACAAACCATTGTTCTGCAGTCGTCCCAGGACTGTCGGTCAAACGTTCTCTCCACATGTTTAAGGCTGAGCTCACTTTATCGTCTGCCTGAAGGAGGGAAGCAGATGTTACTAAACATCACAATAAAACATATGAAATGGGTGCACATGAGGAACGTCTGCACTGTTAAAGCCATGCAAACATCTTCACACATGAAGCAGCAACACCTCTCAGTTTAGCAGCAGCTGGTAAAAGCCACAGTGATCCTGGAGCCTCCCTGAAGGACTCGTTCATCAGTAACTGTCAGGAGGACGATTAAACCTGCTGCACACGTCCTGTAGTTACACACTCGGGAGGAAAGACGACGTCCTCGCTCTGCAACATGATCTGTGTTTCATCCAGGACGCTCAAACACAGACTGGTTTCCAAATATTAGACGCACTGGTTCTTCATGCGTTTCTACCTGAGCACTCAGAGTCATTTCTACAACAGGCCTCCTTCACCTGCTGGTGCCTCTGTTTCTGTGTTTGGCTGTTTCCATCAGTGCCTGATGTTTGTGATCTTTGATCTGTTCTGAAGTCTCTCTTTGTAACACAAATGTTGTTTGGCTTCTTTTGCAAACAAGGCAAAAGAACTTTAATGGATTCATTTGCTGATCTTACTGTTCTGATGCAAAGCTGTCCTTTCAACGCTTTAGAAAGAAAACCAAACAATGTTTTTAAAACTTTCCCAAAATGTAAAAGCTATTAAAACCATAAACTTCTGCTCCTTGATCATGTGATTCTTCTTCTAGACTGTCTGTAATTGTTATTGCTGATTGTCAATAAAGTTGTTTTTTATAAGTTATGTTGTAAAGGAAGCTTGTGGCGAGGGAGGAGGGGCGACTAAAAGCAGGTTCATATAGTGGGAAAGTCCTCAGGTCATGTGAGGATATTTACTGATGCGTCAACACTGTCAGATAAAAGAACGGCTGCTGCATTTCTTCTCCCACAAATAAGTTTGGTGATGAGTAAAAGAATTACAGATGATGTGGCAGTTTATACTGGGAGCTGGTAGTGATGTTACTGGCTTGAACTGGGTGGAGGACGCACTAATATGGAGGTATGTGGTTTGCTGGGACTCTAGCAGCGTGCTAGTGAGCACAGGTGATATGTCTTCAGACTCTAGGCAACATATTGTTTTTGATATACTTCATTTACTGTATAGAATCAAACACAGAGGGATAGAAGTGGATTTCTTATGGCTCCCTGTGAATATCGGTGTTGATGCAATGAACAGGACGATAAGTTTAAAAAGGTGCAGCAAGAAGAAGTCGTGCAGGTTTGACTATAAAATACAGTAAAAGTGAGGTGAAGAGTATAATGAAGGTAAAGATGAAGGACGAGTGGCAGGCACACTGGGACAGAGACGGGAAAGGCAGATATTATTATACAGAAAACAGTCGTGTAGAAGAAGCTGCAGCAGAGACCAGGATGGAATCTGGAGAGTCAGAGTTGGTCACACAGGCTTGAATAGCACACTTAAAAAGGTAAACACGACACAGGAAGTGTGACTTCTGTGGACCAGAGGAGACGTTTGACGGGTTGTTAGCGTAGTCAGGATGCTGGATGGAAACGCTGTGCCTGATAGGATGATTACAGGCTGGACTTTGTCTTCCTGTTACAGATGGATCCAGGCCCTGGATGACTGCTGGACACACATGACCCACACTAGGCTGCCTTCATCCATCCTTTCCTCCTTCACTGAGACTCAGAGTCAGCATGTATGTATTTATCAGTGATTTGAATCCTTTCATTACAGAGTGAAGTTAAAGTAGACGTGTGAACACACTAATAAACACAAAGGGACACAACTACTACTCCATGATGGAAAGCTGAAGTATTACACAGCTTTATGAACCTCCTGTTATCCTGGTAGACGAGTACAGCAATAAATCTTTTACTTGAACATCTTCTGGCTCCAATAAGCTTTGAAATGTGACCATGAAGTTAGAGACACACTGACTGAAACCCACAGCTGTGACTGTGGATCACATCCACACACAGTGTAGCTGCTGTCTCTGTGTGAGCCTTTGCACTGCTGCTCACAGCACCGTTATATCACTCAGCGCTCGCTGCTGTTATTGAATCCACTTTTTACTGTCCGTGCAATCAAGCTCCTCTGCAGAGCTAGAAAATATCTTCGAACCAGTTTATGTGTTAGGGGATCCTTTGCAGCTGTGACTGTTGCCTCTGTTTTTGTCCTTTGGTTCCTGGGAGCCTTTTACATTTCCATCAGCAACAAATATCTGAACAGGCTTTATTGTAGGAAATACAGGAGTAAATAGTTGTCATTATTTATTAGATGTTGTTAAAGATGATCAGATGCTTGTTTAGTTTAATGCTGTGGCTTCAGTCAGCATCACTGTGCTGTATAGTTTTATTTTTCTGATCCTTCTGTTAAAGTTGCTGAATAAAAGCTGGTTGGTCTGCACCTCACCTCTGCCTCGAGCCTCCTTCTTTAAAGCAGCAGAGGCTCTTCATTCAGGTATCACAGCTCGAGTTGTTCTGCAGGAGACCCAGAGTACTGTCCTTGGTCCATAATGACATTAACTTTGATTCATGTCAACACGAAGCCTGAACGTCTGTGATGAACACACTATCAGCATCACTGACATATTTCATCATTTAAAAACACTTCCTGTCACCGTGGTGGTTACAGTGACATCATGCAGTTTGTGCTTTGACCTCCAGAGGGCGACAAATCAGCACAGACAGAGAGCTCCATTCAAACTTTGCTGCCATCAGGAATAATTCTTCAAATATAATCATCAGTGTTTGAGCAGTTATGATATCAGGGACAATCTAGACATGTGTGACAATACTGAACATGTCACATGACACACCTCAAACATCATGTGATCCACTCTCAGTCTGCACTTTCATTCATGACTTCATGAATTTATGATCAGTTTACTCCTGAAATATTCAAATGCTGCAGGGTGAAGAACAACAAAGTGCTGACACATGTTTGTGTTTCAAACAGGAAAACCAGCAGAAATAAATCATCTTTGGACAACATGACAGAGATTAGTGAGTTTCCAACTTGCACTTGAATGCAGCACAGACAGATTCTGATGTTCGTGGTTGTAAACGTGTCCTCAAACGCCGCTCTGACTCTTTCCTTCCTGCTCAAAGTTCCTCTTTTCTGAACTTGGTGTTTGTGCCTGACGCTGATCGTCTCCGTGTGGAGCTCCGTGTGAAGGTAACGTTAGCAGTGTGTAATGTTTCCTGGCTAACATCAGCTGTGTGCAGCTCAGTTCCAGCACAAATCTGCCGCTCCATAGTTCACGGTAACGGACTCATGAGGCCGACCGTTAAACGCTCTCCCGCCATTTTGTCTGTGTGCGCGGATGTGTACGTTTTTGTTACCACTGTCATCTCATCAATAGCCTATTTGTAAAAGATCTCTGTTCATAGTTTAGTTGGATTTTAAAACTCTGTAGTTGGACAGTTTTATTTTGGACTGATGCTAAAATTCTTGCTGATTGTTTCTGTCGAGGTTTTGTACTTGACATCCGCCATTTTGGATGTGATAAGCTGTAGAGAGTGCGTCCAAAAAGAGAAACCAGAAAGAGAACCTGTTTTATTAATAACCTCTTGCAAATAGAAGAATATGAAAAAAACAACAACAAATAGGATAAAACCTTTAAATTACTTGAATTTTTAAAATCACCATCATCTGTTAACACAAATTTGATCATTTCAAATTTTTGTTTTCATTTTCTCTTCCCAGTTACTTCTTTCTCATTCTCTTCATTCTCCTTGTCACCTTACGTCTCACTCCTTAACTGAAGTTGTAGTTCTAACATAAGAAGTCCCACCAACGTCCTTTATTTAATCTCTGTGTTGTCACAGTTATTATCATCAGATCAGACATGAGACCCAGACAACAAGATAAGTTTACAAGCTAACATCATGTCAGCTAACATTAGACGATAGCATCATAAACTTTAAATTACTTTGCCTCTGATCAACAGTTTGATTACATTCTCACATCACAGGTTTATTTGCTAAGAACACGAGAGGATTGTGATCAGTGAAGACCTCTACAGGTTGGGAAGTAGATCCCACATACACGTCAAAATGCTGAAGAGCCAGAAGCATGGCCAGAGTCTCCTTTTCAATTGTCGAGTACCGCCTTTGATGAGTATCGAACTTCTTGCCAAAGAAGCAGACAGGATGACTCACTCCTTGTCCATCATCCTGAAGAAGAACAGCTCCAGCCCCCACCCCACTGGCATCCACTTCAAGCTTGAAAGGTTTAGAAAAGTCTGGAGTGACAAGAACAGGTGAACTCGACAGAAGACCTTTTGCACATTCAAAAGCATGTTGACACTCAGGACTCCAAATGAATGGTACCTTCGGGCTGCACAGGTTTGTCAGTGGTGTTACAACTTCAGAAAAATTCCTACAGAAACTAGAGATGGCATGATACCACTTTTTTATGTCCGATACCGATACCGATATCATAAATTTGGATATCTGCCGATACCGATATGAATCCGATATAGTGTTTTTTAATCAACAAAACTGTTTTTTAAAATATCTTGCTGCATTTTGCAAGTCTGCAAGTTCATACTCAAGTTTAAAACAACAACTACACTAAAGCTATTCTGTTATACCTGTATACAAAAAAAATATTTCATAGTTCAGCAATACTGATCAATCTAATAAACTTAAACCTACACCATCCTCCCTATTCTGGTATTTTAAAGAGTACTTAGCGTAAATATTAAGCAACCTAACTAATAGGGTTCCAACTCCCAGCAACAACAAAAATAAATAAATAAAAAATAGGGAACCACCCCTCACGCTCCACCTCATGATGCTTAATCGACGTAATCAACCTTAATTTGATGCAGTGTGAAAAAAAAAATGCACAGAAATCAATTATTTTTCAAGAAATATTAAATAGATTCAACATCTTTCTTCAACAAAATTGCAGACTGCACAGATGGTACCTTCCCAAAGTAAAAAGTACTATAGCTTATGTTGAATTTTCCCAATTCTTTGAATCTTTGGGCTGAAGGAAGGACAATACTCGGTGTATATATGCTCAATCAACAATCATTTATTTCGATACAATTCACAATAAGAGCATTACAACGTCCGGACGGGAGAGATGCCTGCAGAGGTTCGACAGCATGTCTCAAAATGGTGGCAACTTTCACAGACTTTTATAGCTAATCCCAGCCCCCCTCTCTGTCATAAAAGCTGCATCTTCACATGTTTTTCTAATTCTTAGTGAGCCTGGCTCCTGACCTTGCCTCCCTGTCTTTCTGTGTGAAATTGGAAGGGGGTAAAGAATGTGGTTTTATCTCTTCTGCCCAGACACCTAGTCTCCCTCTTATGGCCTTCTTCACATGATTCAGCAATAAAACATTCTCAAGAAAACAGTGTCAGACATTCACAGCTGATCAAGGATACAGAGTAATGCACACTTTGTCTAATGAACTACAAATGATTATGTTTCTTTTATTCAAGAGTATAATAGAGACTAAACTACATACATAGCACACCATTAGAACTAAAGGATAATATATGGCCTGCAGCTGTTAAGCTAATTTACTACATTGACTACTGGTCATAAAATGGCACATGTTTAACTACTAGTCTTTAACACTTACTAGGGTATATATATATTAGACTTAATAGTTACTATATACAGTAATTGACTTCTATTCATTTTACATCAAATTAAAACTTTGGGTGTCAGATAATTATTTATTAAAAGCTCGACATTTTAAATGAGAATAAGAAAGAAAAGTATGTCTTTGTGCCCCCTTTTCCCAGTTAATGCCCTATCGGCCCCCCTGGCTAAACTTTGCTAGATCCGCCCCTGCACAGTTACCAGCGTCAGCTACGTAGAAAAAGATCCTGGTGTAGAAAGTAATATTAAATAAATTCTAACAACAGCTTATCAAGCTTAAACGTGCTGCTGTTGTTCAGCCGCTGGTTTCCTCTTTCTGGTGCAAAGTGGGCCAAAAACAAACAAGAGAGACGGACTCGCGACAGAAAAGCCGATCAGCTGATCAGTTTCACGATTTAAGTAGCAGCCGGAGAGCGAGAGGCAGTCGCTCGTTAAGCTTAACGCAGGAATGCTTTACAAACATTCAGAGATGGACTTACACACTTGCTTTACTTCTCTCAGGGATAACTTTGTCGGAGATGAAATGCCGGGTTGCTAGCGAAGCTCCAAATGCTATCCAGACCACCGACATGTCCCGCATGCCACAGCCGCTCTATCACGTGATGCATACTGCTCGACGTGCTAACTTTCTGAGGTGAGTTACGGCGTGTAGCAAGTTTTGTGAGGTGCTTTCCTGATATTTAATGGATCGGATTACATTTTTTATTTTTCTCCGATATCCGATCCAGTAATTTAGGTCAGTATCGGACCGATACCGATACGTAATATCGGATCGGTCCATCTCTAACAGAAACACCTGTAGTAACCAACCATCCCCAGAAATCTGCGCAGCTCACGGCGTGTTGTTGGCACAGGACAGTTGAGGATGGCATTAACCTTTGCACTGATAGGGCGAACCTTGCCCTGTCCAACTTCCTTTCCAAGGTAGGTCACTGTAGCCTTACCAAACTCGCATTTAGCCAAGTTGAGGGTCAAGGAAGCATCAGCTAAACGCTTGAACACAGTAGTTAAAGTGTCGACATGCTCTGACCAGTTGGAAGAATAGATGACCACATCATCAAGATAAACATTACAATTCGCCACACCAGATAATACAGTTGACATTAACCTCTGAAAGGTAGCAGGAGCATTTCTCATTCCAAATGCCATAACTGTATATTGTAAAAAGTGATCAGGTGTTACGAAAGCTGAGATTTCTGATGCTCTTTCTGTCAGAGGTACTTGCCAATAACCTTTAAGAAGGTCAAGCTTACTCACATAAGCAGCAGATCCGACGCTGTCAATACAGTCCTCAACACGGGGCAGTGGGAAGGAATCAGGTACGGTTACTGCATTTACCTTGCGGAAATCTGTGCAAAAGCGAGGTGTTCCATCTGATTTTGGCGTAACCAGGCACGGAGAACTCCATGGACTATAGCTTGGGATGGCCAATCCATGCTTCAGAAGGTAGTCTACTTCTGTGTTCATCATTTCCCTTTTTGCCATATTCACACGGTAAGCATGCTGCTTAATAGGCACGGCATTCCCAACATCAATGTCGTGCTCTATTACAGTAGTACAGGAAGGCATGTCCCCAAAGAGTGTTAGATGAATGGTGACGAGCCTTTCAATGTCCAACTGTTGCTCACGGGTCAAGTGAGACAGATATATAGACAACTGGGACAGTACCTCAGAATTAAGCATTCTGGCATTCTGGCAGCTGGCATCACAAAGTTTGAGCCCGTCTTCATCTAAACTTGACCTCAATCCTGAGGAAGAGTTCAACGCGAGAGTTTCTGGAGATGAGATTGGCTCGGACGGAGATGCCACAGACTTATCTGCAGGACCACAGAGAGAGTCAGCTCTAGAATGAAAAGATTTGAGCATATTGAGATGGCACAAGCGTGTTTTACGCTTCCTGTCTGGGGTTTTAATCACATAGTCCGTGTCATTTACTTTCTTATCCACCTGGTATGGTCCACAGAAGCGGGCAGACAATGCAGAGCTAGCAGTTGGTAGAAGAACCAAAACCTTGTCACCTGGATTGAAAGATCGAGGAACGGCTTTCTTATCATACCAACTCTTCATCTTCCCCTGAGCAGAGGAGAGGGCTTCTGCAGCTGCCAACCTGGCCTTATGGAGGCGCTCTCTGAACTGTGAAACATAATCCAGAACATTAGTTTTCACAACATGGTCTGTTGACAAGAACTGTTCTTTCAACAACTTCAAAGGTCCCCGGACAGAATGACCAAACACTAGTTCATTTGGGCTAAACCCAAGGGACTCTTGCTTAGCTTCGCGCATGGCAAACACCATCAGAGGTACTCCCTCATCCCACTCTTTTGCAGTATCCAAGCAGTATTTCTGCAATGTTGCCTTGAGTGTCTGATGCCAGCGCTCCAATGCTCCTTGAGACTCAGGATGGTATGCACTTGACACAACATGCTTAATCCCCAGAGTCTGCATGACCTGCTTGAAAAGTTTAGACAGAAAGTTAGTTCCTTGGTCTGTCTGGACTACTTTCGGTAAACCAAAAGTAGTGAAGAACTTTGTTAAAACTTTAATCACCAAAGGTGCAGTTATTCTTCTGAGTGGGACAGCTTCTGGAAAACGAGTCGAAGTACACATTGCAGTCAGTAAAAACTGATTACCATTCTTTGTCTTGGGCAATGGACCAACACAGTCCACAATGACACGTTCAAAAGGTTCACCAAGTACTGGTATAGGATGAAGAGGAGCTATAGGAACTGTCTGGTTTGGCTTTCCTGCAATCTGACATGTTTTACAAGTGCGGCAAAACTCAACTATATCAGCCTTCAATCCTGGCGAAAAGAAATGGTTGAGTATCTTGTTGTACGTTTTTGTAACTCCCAAATGACCAGACAGAGGGTGCTCATGTGCAAGGGAGACTACGTAGTGACGATACTCAAGAGGCACAACAATCTGATAAGTAGTGCTCCAGTCACAGTCATCAGAACAGCTTTCCTCTACGTCCGCTGTTAGACTTGGGTGGGCAGTCCACTTGCGCATCAAGACCCCATCTTCCAAGAAATAAGAAGCCTTTTTATTTCCTGTTTCAGAAAGAGAAGTAAAGCATTTAGTCAATGAGGGATCAGACTTCTGAGCAGCAACAAGGCTTTCACGTGTGACCGGCAAGTCTAACTGTGGGAGATGTAGATCTTTCCACTTCTCAGTAGTATCCTTTGAACCACTTTTAAGATCAATCGGGGTTTGCAAATCATCTGTAGCCAGAGCCTGAGCCAACGAAGAGTCTGACAAAACAATTTCTGCAGCTTTACGTCTTGCTTGAGCCCTGGTGAGAACACAAGCAGGAAAAACAGATGGGAAACATGTTGCTAGGTCGTTGCTCTTCAAGTTTGATTCTGGATCATTTGTTACTTCGGGAACAGGTTGCACTTTTCCACCAGCAATATCATTTCCCAAAATGAACTGCACCCCTTTTATGGGAAGTGAGGGGCGTACTGCCACAGAGAAGATGCCATTAACCAACTTTGACTTGATGTGTACATAATGCAAAGGAGCTTCGACATAGCCCATTTCAACTCCTTGAATCAGAATACTACCATGACAAGAGGAATGGTCACTCAGGGGTAATACATCAGATAAAATCACAGATCTTGACCCTCCCGTATCTCGGAGTATTCGAATGGGTTTTTCATCCTCAGGCTTCCCAGTCAATGACACAGTGCCATCTAAGAGGAAGGGTTTGAAGCAGGGATCAACTCCTTCACTTTGGTCCCTTCTCTCAGCACGGATGGTTTTAATTAAGCCTACTCCTTTTGGTGACTGGTTCTTGCGCTTCAAAGCGGGACATTCAACAACAACATGACCAAGTTTATGACAATAGAAACATTCCCTTTCAGTCCTTGGAGCAAAAGTCTGTCGTGGGCTTGAAGGATCCTTTCGTGGGGGAGGTTCTCTGGTGGTAACTTCACGTTTCTGCACAAAAACAGTTTTATGAGTCAGCACAAATTCATCAGCTATCACAGCTGCTTCTTTCAAAGTGGAAACCTTCTGTTCATTAAGGTGTACGACAATGCGTTCTGGCAGGCCATTTTTGAACTCTTCCAGCAGTATCAGTTCACGTAAGGAGTTGTAGTCAGGAACTTTACTTGCTGTTATCCATCTATCAAAAAGAGTAGCTTTTTCACGAGCAAACTCTACAAAAGTCTGATTTGCTGTTCTTTTGTGATTGCGAAAGCGTTGCCTATACGCTTCGGGAACAAGTTCATAAGCAGCAAGGATAGCAGACTTCACTACATCATATTTCAAACTTTCTTCCAAAGACAAAGCAGAACAGACTTCTTGTGCTTTGCCTACCAATTTGCACTGAAGAAGCAATGGCCAAACTTCTCTCGGCCAGTGCAATGAGGCAGCAACACGTTCAAACACATTGAAATATGTATCAACTTCTGATTCACGAAATGGAGGTACCAACACAATGTTTTTACTCACATTGAAACCACCTGGGTTTACAGGGGAGGAGGTTGTTTCATCAACAGATGAATTTGCAGAACTAGGTTGAGTAGTAGTACTTCTTGAAGTCTGTGCCTGTAACTCCAACTGACGCAGTCTGACCTCCCTTTCAATCTGCAACTCCAGCTCCAACCTTTTCAGCTTTAACACCTTTTCTGTCTCTGCTTCCAACTCCAACCTGCGAAGTTCCAACTCTGCCTGACAAGCTTGGGCTTTATCCTGAGCCTCAAATTGTAATTTAGCCAAACGTACCTTGAGTAATACTTCTTGTCTTGAACGAGGAGAAGATGGAGTAGCAAAAGAAGGTGAGCCATTAGTGCTTAAATTTTCCACCGTTTGTTGCTCCACAGCAGCAGGGTTTTGCCCTTCGTCCTTTAACACAGCAGGCTTCACTCCTTCATTAGGGGTCCTGTCAAGAGGAACTGGCAAACGAGGTGATTTAGAAACAGGAAGCAGGCCTTCTTCCACAAGTTTGTTTGAAACAGCAGTTTTCAAGTCCTCTTTCACCATTTGCCTTGATACATTTAACTCAAAGTGTGCTGCTATAGCAAACAAATCACGTTTTCTACACGCATTTAGCTCCTCCCAAGAAGGATTACTCAAAAATTCACTCAAAGCGAAAACACCAGTTGCCATACTAACTACCTCTGCCAAATACACCAGCAGAAACAAACAACTCCAAACCTTCACCATCCACAAATGGATTAACCAGGACTTTTATCCCGGACGAGCCGCCAATTTATGTTACGTCCCCTGGCTAGTCTAGGGGGTTGAAGGGACGAACATAAATGTGGATAGAGAAGGAGGAGCCAAGATGGTAATTTTAAAAGGTTTATTTAATACTGGTGATGGTACGTGGGTTCAGACCGAGGTGTAACGTCAGGGAGAGCCAAGGCCAACATAACAAACAAAACATCCCTGACGTAGAAATAAAAGAAACTTACCTAACTCCAAAGAAACAAAATATACAACCTATAACCATAACCTACCTAACAACACATAAACAGGAGAAAACAGGGTGTCAAAACAAAAGGCAGCTCTCCCCTACAAGCAGTCTGAATATGAAACAATAATGCTCACACAAAATACAAAGGCATGCAAGCCTGCACAAGTATGGCAACCAAAATGGCCAGAGGGCCCAGAAGCACAGCTCCACAGGCCTTAAATAGTGCTCTGCTGATTACCAATCAGCCAGACTCTGCGCAACATCCAATCAGGACAGAGGAGGTGGAGCCTGGACAAAACAAAGGGTTAATAGGGAGAAGAGACATCCTCCTGGGGGATGTAACATCTGCAATTTGTAGCAGATCTACTGACTGTCACAGAGCAGCTGGAGCAGTCTCGAATGCAGGTCAGTCCACTGCTGCCCCCTGTGGCCAAGTGCCATAGCTACTGCTGGATGAACTCGTGACACATCTGCACCTGTTTCTATGAACACATTGAGTCTGAGTGGCTGCACTTACACTGGTGCATTCAAACATATTGAAAGATGGCAGCAATGTGGATTGTCAAGACTCAAACCAACCATTGAGCAAAGACAGCAGGATCACTTGTTTCTGTTTGTTATACAGCCAGATTTACTCGTGACACACATGTGCAGCTGCTTTATCACCTATTCTGAATTTGTTTCAAGCACAATACATTTGTTACACATGTTGGGATATTGTGTTTGTTTTAAATGTTATATACCTGTGTGGTATGTGACTTGTGTTGCCATGACGCCAGGTCTCTCTTGGAAATTAGATTTTTAATCTCAATGAGATTTTTTTTTACCTGGATAAATAAAGGACTAATTTGTAACTTTCAGTGTTTTCCGGTCTTCCAAAAGAAAAAAAACCTTCAACTACATGACATGCAGTTGTGTATTTGTTTTCACCTTATCATACACTTGAAGTTTTACAAATCACCACTTCTTTAGTTAATATCATTTCAGTCTCAGACAATCTCGTTTCTCTTACAGAGGTTGAATGCACCTTCTGCGGATGGCCGTACCACACAGTGTGCGTGGACTTCCCCTGCACAGAAGGCAACTACAAATGCTGTGAATGCTAAATAAACAGAAACAAATGATCCCTGTTGTCTTTGCTTGATGATTGGTTTGAGTCTTGACAATCCACATTGCTGGCGTTGCATCTTTCAATGCCAGCAATGGCAGGTATCAGTGCTCAAACCTTTTGTGTTTGTTTCCAACAAGTTGCCCACCTCGGGAAACAAAAATGTGTTCTTTTACTTGTCAGATGAACATATGAGACACTTTGACTCTTCAGTGCAGTGTGGAGCCTAACAAAGATCTGTTTTGTGTCCCAGCTGATCAGCAGGAGGAGGAGAGTCTGACGGAGCAGCAGAGGAACATTTTCAGCTACTTGGACTCAGCTCAGCCACTACAGAGGAAACAATGAGCTCAACACAGAAGGTGACAGACAGAGCAGGACCATATGACCAAAGATATTTATCACCATATACATTTGAACATTTGCCATAACGATGTAGCTGACGATAGAATTGACACCAGACAAAATACTTTACAGCTGCACAACTTTATTAAAAACCCATCAATGTATTTTCACTGAAACAAGCAGCTGTTGTTTATGTGCATTAAAGTTATATAAAAATGTAACAGTGCAAATGCAAATTCCTCGCTGACAGTTTAACCAAAAGGCGTTTCCAGTGGAAACTGGCCGACACATCCTGAGCATAACCATGTATAATATCCACTAAACTTCAGAAGAGGTTATACAGTCGTGGCCAAAAGGTTTGAGAATTGCATAAATATTGGAACCTGGAGAAGTTGCTGCTTAAGTTTTTATAATAGCATTTTGCCTGCACTCCAGAATGTTATGAGGAGTGATCAGATGAACTGCATCGTCCTTCTTTGCCATGAAAACGAACTTAATCCCCAAAAAGCCTTACCACTGCATTTCATTGCTGTCATCAAAGGACCTGCTGAGACCATTTCAGTGATCGTCTTCTTAACTCAGGTGAGAATGTTGGCGAGCACGAGGCTGGAGATCATCATGGCTGTATCCCGATTCAGGTTCTGCAGCTTTAAAGTCCTCAAGGGCCGCGTACTCAAAGACCGCTAAGGCCGAAGTGCGAGGCTCGTAGGCTCGTGAAATGGGACGTCTAGCCTCCGTCGCGCTGCCCAGGTTGCCTAGCAACCATGATACTAACAGCTGGAAACGTTTCATACAGCTTTGTTTGACAGAAATGAAGGAAACATATTTAGTTCATTTGTTTCTACATGAGCTCTGTGTGATTTGATGAGTATCTGAGGCTGAGACCACAGGACTGTGAAACATGATTGTTGGGCTTCATTTCTGTGCTGAACAGTCGTTTAAGATTAGCTGTAAATAACAATTAGCTGATGTTGTTCATGAGACTAAAGTCATCTCACTGTGGTAATGTAAATATAATATGGCCAATATTATAGTTATTATATTAATCACTTCACTCACAGACAAGTATCTGTGACAGTGTGTATACAGATGTATCATATATAAGAGACAAATATTGTTCCTTCAGTATGTTGGCATTATTACATTTGGCTCAATGCTTACATACATGTGTAAAAGCAAATGTAGGAGCTGTGATAACTGTGTCTGATAGAATGAAGAGTCGACTGATATATGAAATATTCCTTTATTGGGTGAGAAAATCAGACCATGTCATAACTGCTTTAAGTCACACAGAATAGATATCAGAGCCTTAAACAGGCTGACTTCTGCTAAATGGGTCAAACTGGGCAGAAAGTCTACAAACACATAACATCCTTATAGAATATGATGTAACCCTATAGATCAACTTAGCTCAGAATATATAAAGCATATAAACAGTTACAGCAATATGATGCAACAAACACAGCAGCTACTGATCCAAAACACTCAAAGCTTCATAGAACTGAAACCAACATTTATTTTTAGCTCCATCCTGCTGCTGATACAGACTTTAGGTTTCTGAACATTAAACTTGTTGCTGCCTTTCATAGTGTGTAACTTGAAGGCCCTGAGTACTTTCTCCCACACTGAAAACACTGGGATGATCACATTATTTGAACATTACCTAATAAGACTGATTCAGCACAGACAGTTATGTTAAACTTTCCTAGCCGTCCTTCACAAACAGGGAACAGTCTGTCTATTCTCTCCATCTGTCAGCTGCTGCTGGCTCTTCCTCCTCCTCTTCCTCACACACTGCTGAGTTTGTCCTGGTGGATCATCAGGGCTTCAAAGCCTCACAGATGATGTGCAGCAGTGGGTCCCTCAGTCTGTCCTCACTCTGGACACTTGCAGTCGTCACACATGGAAATCAAATGTGTGATAAGCTGCAGGATTCAAACACAAGTGTAACTTATAAACACATGTTCATACTTTTATTCCACAATCAGAGAGAAAGAAACAGAGAGAGAGTGCAGGACAGACAGACAGGTGACAGTCTCAGGTGTACACACTGCTACACAACAGCAGCAGAGAAGCAGGATTTAGTGTTTGTGTTATTACGAGTGTAAACAAGAAGAGTTCCAGATGGTGCAGTGGACACATGTGTGACTGCTGTGATTAAAGCATCTTTCTTTCAGCTTAACGAGTGAACCGTCAGCTCGTTCAAACACACGTTAAAGTGCGTTTGGCTCGACACCACCGAACAGAGGCAGCAATATAACACAGCTAACATTAACAGTGCAGTGAATCCTGCTTGTGCCGTGATGTTCAGGACTGCAAACCGAGCAGCATCACTGACTTTCAGCTTGTTGTGTTTGTGGATATATGACTGACTTTAATTATCCACAAAATCATCACATTCTCTGTCAGATTAAGGTCGACTATTGAACGGCGTATATTTTAAAGGCTTTAAAACCAAGTTAACGCTGAAAGTACAAACTTCACTAATGTCACATAACTCTGCCGACAAGGCATAGCTATGGCTATGAAATGCTCTTTGTGTATCACTTCTTCATTATGAAAGATGTCATTAATGCACTAGTAATGTCTCATCTGGAGTATTGTTCAATCATTTGGTCAGCAGCTAATAAGACAGATCTTAACAGACTTCAGTTAGTCCAGAATAAGGCGTCCAGATTAGTGTGAAGATGTTCATACTATACTAATATTGATCAAATGCATAATAACCTTTCTTGGCTTCCTGTACAGGCTAAAATATTCTATGGCTTACTTGTAGTTCTAAAGAAAGCAATTCTGTTAAACACACCACATTTATTCTGCTCAGCTGCAGTATCCAGATGAAATACATCATCATATTACACAGTTTTCAACAAGCTGCAATTTAGTAAATGCTCGAGTTAAAAGTAACGTTTTGTAAAACTGTTACATTTAGAGCAACTTTTAAGTGGAATAAGTTGCCTTAAAAAATTAGAGAATTATTCAAAACTTCAATGAACACTTAAAAGCCGATTTACAGAGCTTTTAGTTGTTGTAAATATTGTAAGACATGATTTGTTTTTGAAATTTGTGTAATGTGCCTCAATGTTATTGATATTATTATTATTATTGATTGCTTATATTTGAACAATTGTGAAACCTCACTGTGGATGTAAGAGTGAAATTATGTGGATATCTTGAATCCACTTTATTGTGTAATATTTTATGTGAGTATTTGACGGAAGACGAGCAACATCTGTTGTGGAAGCTAACGGGGTTCCTTTAGAATAAACAAACATAGGATTTATTATCACTGAATAATTCTGTATAAATCTACACAAATTATAGAAATATGTAATAGGAAACAACAAAATAATCTAATTTATAAAATAATGTGTGTGTGTGTGTGTGTGTGTGTGTGTGTGTGTGTGTGTGTGTGTGTGTGTGTGTGTGTGTGTGTGTGTGTGTGTGTGTGCATGATTTTAGTGTTTGAACAGTCATGAATTATCTTTAACAGCAGGTTGGATGTAATGTGTTAGAACTACCAGCAGGTGGGGATAAGAGACCTTTAAGGTGTTTGGTGCCACGCTCCACCTTCAGGTTTAAAACTAGTGTTAATGGAGTTTGAAGGTTGAGTTTGTTCCACGACTGCATTTCACTCACTGCCTCTGTTTGTATCTCTGTCACTGCAGGACCAACATGGAGCCAGAAGTCAGCGCTCTCAGGAGGCCGACAAACCTCACAGAAGAAAGGGAGAGAAAAAACACACCTGTGACGAGTGTGGGAAGGGTTTTACTGGGAAGACTTCACTAAAACAGCATCAGGTCATCCACACTGGAGAGAGACCGTTCAGCTGTGACTTGTGTGGAAAGTGTTTTTCCTGGAAGGGTTCCCTAAAACAACACCAACTCATCCACAGTGGAGTTAAAGCGTACAGCTGTGATCAGTGTGGCAGAGCTTTTACTCACAGTAGCCACTTACAGAGGCATCTAGTTACCCACTCTGGAATTAAGCCATACAGCTGTGACGAGTGTGGGATGGAGTTTACTCTGAAGGCTTCACTAAAACAGCATCAGGTCATCCACACTGGAGAGAGACCAGTCAGCTGTGACTTGTGTGGAAAGTCTTTTTCTTTGAAGGGTTCCCTAAAAACACACCAACTCATCCACAGTCGAGTTAAAGCGTACAGCTGTGATCAGTGTGGCAGAGCTTTTACTCAAAGTAGCAGCTTACAGAGGCATCTAGTTACCCACTCTGGAATTAAGGCATACAGCTGTGACATCTGTGGAAAAACTTTCAGCCGGAGAGGGAACCGAAATACACACCTACGCATTCACACCAGACATGATGTGTACTGCTGTGAACAGTGTGGCAAAGAGTTTATAACTCACACAGACTTACAACGACACATGTTTACCCACACTGAGGAGAGACCTTATCAATGTGACCTGTGTGAGAAGACTTTTAAATCTCCACATGACCTGAGACGACACCAACAGATCCACACCAGAAAGAGACTCTACAAGTGCAGCTACTGTGAGGTATGTATTTATATTGTTATCTTGTCATTTTAGCCTGACTGTTTGGAACAACTCTGCTCATTAAACTGTGTTAGCATGTTAGCAATTCTACTGCATGGAAAAGCAGCTCTGAGTGATTATTCAGATTTTCCTTTCAGTTATGATTTTAGTATTACTGTAGTATTATGGTGGTAGTATTGTAGTTATTGCAGCCCAGTAAACTGAGTGTGTTAACTGAAACAGTCAAATGTAGTTGGACGTCTGCAGAGATGCTCTTTATTTCAGGCGACGTTCAGGATACAAATGTTGAAGGACTGACTTACACTGTCTTTGTGTCTTTGTTTAGAAGCAGAGCGACACAGATGGATCCAGTTCTCAACCCTGTCATCACTGTGGTGGTGGGAAAGACTTTCATTGTGACCTCTGTGGAAAAACTTTCAGTCGGCAAGCTGCCCTTAAAACACATCAACGTAGACACACTGGAGACAAACTGAAATACTGCAAAGAATGTGGGAGAAGCTTCACCACACCAAGTGAGTTAAAACGACATGAACTGATTCACAGTGGGGTTAAAAAGCACCTCTGTGATCAGTGTGGGTCATTCTTCACCACTGAAGGTCAGCTTAAATCACACAAACGAGTCCACACAGGAGAGAAACCACACAAGTGCAGACACTGTGAGAGAAGCTTCTCACGGTCAGGTAGTCGTAACAGGCATGAACGTGCACACATGGAAGGAAACTACAGCTGTGACCAGTGTGACAAGAGCTTCAGGAATCTCAGTTCATACTCTGCACACAAACGATCCCACGTTACTAATAAACTGTTTCACTGTTACCAATGTGCCCAAACATTCACCTCATTGTCTGCTCTGTGCAAACATCAGCGCGATCACTCAGGGCTGAAATCACTCCCATCACTGGATCACAGTGAATCTGAAGACACAGAAAGATCCTCTGGTTTCTGTGTCAGACTCAAAAAGCTTGAGATCAGGCTCCACAGAGTTCAGATAGAATCATTTAAACTTGTGTTGAACTGAACTGGTTGCTGGGCTGAACTTCTACATAATACAGATCTACATGGGATCTTCTTTTCTGTGTTTTACTGAGTCAGTTTTGTCCTTTTTTCTCTGTCCTGGTTTTGCTCGTCTGTAAATGATTGAAACTCAGTCAAATAGTTCATTGTTCTCCAGCAAAACGTTTTGGAAACTCATGTTTAACCTTTAAAACTCTGACATGTTTTAGCACACAAGGCTTCATCGGGGAGTTCACTCATGATTGGACCATGAGAACAAAGGTTTTTAGTTCTTTCAAAGAGAGTCTTGGAGATGTTTGATGTTTCTGTTTTTCTGAAACCACCTGAAAGAAAAACTATTTTTCTTGCTTTATGTAGTGTGGAAGTTTTTAATGTTTCTTCATCTGTGATGTTCTTGAATGTGTTCACGTGAAGATGGTACAAATAAACTGTCCTTTCAGCTTTAGCTCCTAATTTATTCATTATTTATGGATGTAGCACAGCAGCCGTCTCTTGATTAACACATGGAGGGCTCGGGATCTGATGGTGTCGTCTCCCTAATTTGCCCACTCAGTAAATCTCACTCATGGCCAAGAAATTGAAATAAACCTTGTTTCCCTGCTGGATAGTGATCCACTGTAACTCTGCTCCTCCTTCCTGTTTAGGATTTCTGTGGCTGAAGTAAAATTCCCTCCATCCATCACTTATCCCAGCTAACCCAAAGTGAAATAAAGTTTTGCTGGTCTTAAAAAAGCATTACAATAATGGGCATTACCAATGCAAACTGAATGATACAGAAGATGAAAGAAGAGACTTTGATCAGTTAATAAAGCTCATGATCTGGATTCATTGTGGCTGCTACACAGATACTTCTGGGTCACTTCTCTCAGTTAGGAACCTTCCTCACCAAACTGACTGTTGGACCACACCCCTGGTTTCATGAGAAATTGTTTCAGCCATGATTTCTCTTCCTGTATTTCAGAGTAAAGACTGAAGTGACAAATGGAAGCATGTTTAAAAAACACAATGTGAGAGAGACGTTGAGGTCCTTAGAAGTTACCCTGGGTTTTTCTGTCACCCTGCTAGATGTTACACACCTTGTTATTGGACTGATTTCTACTGCTGGACTACTCCTGCGGAGAGTAACAATACTCTTACTAATTAGCTCCCTTTCACACCTTTGGGGATATTTATTTTTGTGTTTGCAGCGCTGTGAGCCAGAACAGCGAGAGAAAAATCTGCAACAGCGACGAGCCGAATGCTTACGTGAATCGCAGCAGCTGCACATGTGCTACGCTGAATTAGAGGATATCTTTGCTCTGGATTTCTATTTCTACTTTTTCATTTCTATATGATTCTTCTTGCATCTAAACAAAGATGATTCAATTTGCTAAATGTTGATGGCTCTTCGTGCTCGTACCAACGTATCAACATGAAGATGTCTATTAGGATATTATCTTACAACTGTCGTGGTCTACGTTTGGGACAGAGTGCAGGGGACAAAGCTCGACGGATTGTTGTGGACAGTCTGCTTGCAGAATGTGACATTTTATGCTTGCAGGAGACATGGTTGTCCAAACAGGACCTGGGAAAACTTAACTGTATAAATGCAAGTTTTTTGGGAGTGGGGGAATCAACAACTGATCTCAGCACAGCTATAGTCAGAGGCAGAATACCTGGAGGGGTTGCTGTGCTTTGGGACAAAAAAATAGACCCTGTGATAAAGCCCATTAGACTGGATGTAGACTGGTGTATTGGTATACAATATACACAGAACAATAGTAGTTTTATCATTCTTAATATTTATACTCCCTATGAATCTTGTCAAAATGAGCAAGAATACCTCAGTAGGCTGGCTTTTATTAATGCATTTATTCAAGACAACGATACTTACAGCATATATGTTTTGGGTGATTTTAATGCTGATCTCACAGACAGCAGTTCTCAGTTTGCTGACCACTTAACTCACTTCTGTCAAGTTAATAATCTTATCCTGTCTACCAAAGTGTTACTGCCTGCAGATAGCTATACATACATAAGTGAAGCCTGGCATAGTACATCATGGCTGGACCACTGTATCTGTACAGCTGATGGACATGCAGCTTTAGCAAACATGACTATTAGGTATGAGGTAACTGTGTCAGATCATATACCTTTTGGTTTTACTGTGAATGTGGAACAAATGCCAGCAACAACTGGAAACAATATTGCTACCAGTGTAAAATTAGACTGGTCAGCTTGTAGTGAAGATGATTTCTTAGCTTATCATAGTAACACCGATATACATCTGAACAACATTTCTTTGCCCAAAGAAGCTATTTTGTGCAAGGATGTCAACTGTAAGAATGCTGTGCATAAACATTTACTCTGCTCCATGTATGATGATATAGTGACTGCTCTGCATGAAAGTGGTACACTGCTTGATAAACAATATAAGCATAAGAAACCTAACATCAGACCTGGCTGGAAAGAACATGTATCCATGTACCATGATGAAGCTCGCATAGCTTATAAATGTTGGGTCATGGCTGGAAGACCTAAACAAGGCCCAGAATTTGAACAGAAAAAATGTGCGAATGCCAGATATAAGTACGCTGTTCGCTTTATAACTAAAAATGAGCAAATGCTGAGAGCAGATTCTTTGGAAAATGCTGTGTAATAATACGGCAGATTTTTGGAAAGAGGTGAAAGCTCTTAATAACTGTAAACCATCTCTACCATCAACTGTTGAAGGTGTTTCTGGGGCAGATAGCATTGCAGCGTCATGGAGACAGCATTACAGTGCGTTGTTTAACTGTATAAAAAGTGATCCATATGAGGACAATCTTGACATGAGTAATGACACAATAAGTGTAAGGACACGTGAAGTATATGAAGCCATTCATAGGTTGTCTGATAATAAATCCTCTGGTTTGGATCACATCACTGCAGAACATTTAAAACATGCTAGTTTAAGGCTAGCTCCTCTTTTAGCGCTCTGTTTTACTGGGTTTATGATTCATGGCATATTACCAGACTCAATGCTGTGTATTTTACTGGTACCAGTTATGAAAGACAAAGCTGCAAAAGTGAGCTGCTTGGATAATTACAGGCCAATTGCACTAGCCAGTATTTTATCTAAGGTGTTAGAAAGAATCTTGTTTGATAGAGTTAGTGTGTTCATCTCTTCTCTGGATAATCAGTTTGGCTTCAAACCAAAGCACGGCACTGACATGTGCATATATGCACTCAAGGAAATAGTCAGTTTGTACAGGGCTAAAAATTCATCTGTCCTCATGTGTTTCATTGATGCCTCTAAGGCTTTTGATCGAGTGAACCACAGAAAACTTTGATAAATTGAAGAGACGCTGAGTTCCTCAATACATGGTGAGGAATCTCTCTTACTGGTACGCTCATCAGAACATGCAGGTTAAATGGGGAAGCAGTATTTCTGCCCCCTTTGGTGTCAGCAATGGTGTCAGACAGGGTGGGATTTTGTCTCCAATTTTATTTAATTTATATGTTGATGATCTGTCCATACAGCTGAGAGCCTGTAACACTGGGTGTATATTAGGTGAAGCACTGATAAATCATCTTATGTATGCAGATGACCTGGTTGTTTTTAGTCCAAGCAGTGCTGGGTTACAGGATCTTCTTAATGTCTGTACTGAATATGGTGTGCAATATGACATTGAGTACAATGCTGCTAAAAGTGCTGTTTTGATATGTAGAACCAAGCAGGATAAACAGCTAAATTTCCCTTTGTTTAAACTGGCACAAAAAACTCTTGAAGTTCATAAAAAGGTGAAATACCTCGGTCACTTTATTACTGAGCAAATGAATGATGATGATGACATATACAGACACAGATGTAAGCTCTATGTGCAGGCAAATACTATTGCACGCAAATTCAGCTTTTGTTCACTTCCAGTTAAAGTGGCTTTGTTTAAAGCGTATTGCACACCGCTATATACTGCCCCCTTGTGGTCATCCTACAAACAATGTAGCATGCAGAAGCTGCATGTTGCATATAATGATGCGATGAGAATCCTTTGCAGGATACCTAGAAGTGGTAGTGCCAGCCAGATGTTTGTAGCTGTGGGTGTCTGGACTTTTAAAGCACTTTTAAGAAAGTTAATGTTCAACTTTAGAGAACGACTGGATGGTTCGAGTAACAGTATAATTTTAGCACTTACAGATCCGACAGTGAGTGGTTCCCGTTACTCATCCAGTCTCAGAAAGCACTGGTTAAAGTGTTTGTGTATTTATTGATTTATTTTAAGTAATTGTGTTTTATGTATATTATGGTTTTATATTTTTACAAATGCTTTATATACTTATTTATATACATATATATATATATTTAATGGTATACCTTGTGTTGTGTGTGTGTGTGTGTGTGTGTGTGTTTCTTGTCTTGTTTTTATGGACATGTAGTCTGCCAATAAAGATTGAATTGAATTGAATTGAATTGAATATTCTATATATGGGAGAGACATGATATCTTCTTAGAATAAACTACGTATTCTCTTATTGCTGTTACCAAGTTCCTGTGAAAAGCAGATTTTTCCCACTGCTGACTCAGCTGGATCAGGGAGAGTGACTGAGGCAGATATTGAGCTGTCAGTGTTTTTATATAACATTAAAGTCCCTGAGGGTATGGCACCAAGCACCATTGAGAATTCCCCAACACTGACGGGAAAATTATATAGTGTAAGGAATTCATTGTAAGTAAGTAGTACTCCCTCGTTAAATTTTAAAACTTAGTAGCGGCCGCCATTGTTGGCAGCTGAAATTTGGCTGGGCCGCGCTATGAATTCTGGGATATGGTGGGCCACGAAGGACACACCCGACCCATCCTTCAAACTCGGGGGAATGAAGGACGCATTTGAAGGACTCGAGGAATCGGGACAGCCTTCGTCGCCTGGCTGTGACGTCATCGGCCTTCAAATGCGGCCTCCGGAGGATGCAGCCGACGTTTTGGGACACAGCTTGTGTGTCTTTGTTGGTCATGTGACCTCCCAGGGACTACACATGGAAAGGAGCAGTTTAGCTCAAATCTGGCAGGTTTCCATCGTCTGTTTTTGTCCTGATGTCCATGAACATGAACACTGTCCCTGTCAAACACGTCCAGATAATCTGATCCAGTGTTGTTCTTCTTCTGTGGTGTTTGTGATGGAGCAGCAGCTGCTGATCCTGATGTCCTCCACCAAGGGGGCAGCAAATTCAGCTGACTGTCATCATTTATTAAAAAGATAACATAATGCAATATAATAGTGTCAGTTACACATTGTGGGTTGCACTGTGGCCAGAATGGACATTACCTCCTGCCTAATGGAAGCTGTCAGCCATCCTGCAACCATGAATTAGATAAGCAGAAGTGAAGGGATTGTTAACAACAATTTAATAATAAAATGTAATGTGATAGTTGCACTTTATTAGCTCCCCACAATCGTATGAATAATAACCATGAATGCACTGCATGCTCATAGCAAGTTCTTTAGGTTTAAAGTGAGATCCTGCTTTAAAGGGCGCTTCATCTGCTGGGAATGACATGTTTCTTCTAGTATGTAAGGCTCAGCCCATCTTACTGGGACTTACTTTTGTAGATCCACATGCTCTAAACCTGGTGCTCCATGATTGGTGCAGAAGCTTTAAGCTACTATTAACAAATAATAACCATGGACTTAGTTGTTACTACAATAACTTATCATTGAGCAACTTTTAATTTTACTTGTAAAACTATGCAAGTAGAATTGAATGGGGCACAGTGAGCTGAGCACAGGCCCACTCTGTGACACTCAGAGGTTTGTGGATATCATACTGAGAGTATTGGACACAGTGCAGCCAGCTTGCAGCCACTTTCCCACCACTTTAGCACAATGTTTACATGAGACTCAGCCACACTAATGTTCCTGGGCAGACATGTGGTGCAGCATGGCTGATGGCACTGTACCTGCAGCTGTCATGGACAAGAACCACTCAATACCTCACCCAAGCCAAGCCTGTGCTGATGTTGTGATCTGAGACCGAGACACTAACCCAGGATCATGATATGATGTTGTGAGAGTTTCACTAAGAATTAGCTCTGATTACAAGATTTCAATCTATCATAACTCTAATTTGTATTTACTTCAGTTTGTTCATCTTGGAGCTGTGTGCAGCTGAGGACAGTCTTATTATTACCAGGTGAGGATATGTAACAGCCACAGTCTGTAGAGATGATGTCACCATGGAGTGGTGATGTCACTGGAGCTGCCAATATGTGCTCCAGCCAAAGCTACACCAGAGGGTTGTGCTGTGTAACAGGTTGGTGCAGGTGGTGTTATCTACATTTGAACATTAGGCAACAGTCTCATGAAGACACTTTCTATTGTTCACTAAAGACCAACAATAACAGAGACAAAGGGAGAGCAGCAGAACTAGTGCTAACAATTAGCACTGCTAGCCTGCCCACCAACACCAGCTAATGTTCTAAAAACGATGATCAATGATTTTGCTGTAACGGCTCCAGCTGTCTGTGTCAGGGACACGTTGGAGATGAAGTGAGTGATCCAGTGACAAAGGTTTGGAAACCTGCAGTCAGCTGAGACTAAAGGAGTCACCTGACCGAGAGACCAAATGTTTCACTGAGAACGTCCAGATGAACAGAATCAACCTTTGGGATAATCTGTTCCACACATCCATGTTTCACTTACTGCATTATATTTCCTCATTGCTGTGCACACAGGCCTGTGGCTTATAACCAACTCCAAGTTCAGACTCAGAGGCTGCTGAAGCTGTTTTCTGGAACAGAGACGTGTTGGATATAAAAGCAACTCTTCTTTATGTGTCAGCACTGAGGAAAGGAGCAGCTTCGTTTCTAAGTGTATGAAGGACTGTAGCAGTGTGTGTGTGAGCTTTATTTCACAGACAGAACCATGTCAAAAACACAACTTCAGGTAAAAACAATACAAAATCAAAGAGTCTGATCAGAAGGATTAAACAGAGGAGTGTGGGACTGTTTTTAACAGACAGCAGGTTAAGCCAGGCTGGAGGAGTAAACTGAGCCTCGGTGTGAGCAGCAGTGTGTTTGACAGGAAGCTGAGATAAACAGTCTGGAGCCCATTTAGTGCTTCATATGAAAGTGTGAGGATTTGAAAGCAAATCTAAAATCAAGCAGGAGTCAGTGTGAGAATGATTTGTGCTTTTCCTCAGTCAGATGCTGGGAGTTTCAGTTCATCCATGTTCAGCGTGCTGTGCTTTGTGTAACAGGAGAATATGACAGTATAAATCAAGTCTTCATGTCACTGAAAGCCTCCACAGTCTGCTATGGAGGTGCATCAGTTTGGATTTACAAGAAGAACATTTCTTAAACCTGCCACAAGATGGCGCTCCAACAGAAGGGATGTCCACAGTGTAACACAGACACACACATACTGTGTGAATGTGTGAGTGAATGGGCTTTCAACACAAGGCTTCTGCTGCTACCTTTAATGACATAATTAGCTAACAAGAACAAACTGTTAATTACCACCAAAGAACGGCTCCAGATTTTAGCTGCTGACCATTTTGTGAAACGTTGATTACATCAGCTTATTGTTGATTTTTCAACCTTAATATCAGCTGCTTTAAAGGAGCCTCGTTCTCTGGCAGTAACACTTTTCTTCACTAGATGCAGTGCAGGCACAGTCTGTGTTTCTAAACTACACACTAATGTTCATTGTTGTGCAGCTAAATCCTCCCTCTGGATGGGAAGAATCCCTGTCAGGCTTCAAACACCTGGCTTGGTGTTCTGGAGCTAATGTGTCACCTGTGAGGACTCTGAGATGAACACACAGCAGACACTTCAGTTCTCCGTCTGTGTGTCCTCAGTTTCCCAGCATGCCTTGGCTGTGGTGGTGGAGGTGAATGAGGGGGAACATGCTGCTCTGTCAGCACTCAGGTTTCATACCTGGTGATCTCAGAGGACAAAGCGGCGTTACAGCAGCGCACGTTGATGAGACCTGATGCTCTGAACAGTTCAGACTTCAGCCTCACTCTGAGAAAACAAACGACTGACTGTCAGCAGCAACTACACCTGCTCCATCAGTGACGGAGAGAAGAACTGAGACTGAGAGACATACAGCTGCAGGTCAAAGGTCAGAAACGCCCGCTCTTTGTACGGGTCAGGAGTTAGTACTGCAGAGGTCAGAGGTCAGCTTGCTGACAAACCATTTGAAACAGTTTGGAGCTAAAAGCACAACAGCAGAGGAAAGAAGAGACACTGCAGAGATGATGCAAAATATTGTGTTTTGTTCTCAGCTGTCAAAAAGTGTAACACACGTGTTCCAGCACAGCCTTTGTGTACTTTCACTTCTCCATACTGTCCATTGGAAATCCTGTTTGTTACTTTTTGATTTCAGTCCATGTGTCCAAAGCAAACTTCTGTCCCACACTTTCTCTGCTGACTCTTCACCGATGCTCAGATGATCTCAGATGATTTCACCAGAACTCATCAAAATTCGGGCTCCACAGAAACCCAGACGTCACTAAACAAGCGTAACAAGCAAAGTGAAAACTGGTCGTTCAGCTTTATTGACCAAAGATAAGCTCACATGTCACCTCATGACACAGACACTTATTTCCACAGCATGCACGAGGACTGACAATAAGTGTCTATAAAGCCACTTCTATCTGCCACACCTGTGCTTCTGTCATGGTTGCTCTCCTCTCACTCTGTCATTTATCCACAGTCTGCCTCCCTCTGCTCCGTCAGCTGACGTCCTCTCTACACCACCTGCTGTGTTTTATCCTGCAAAAACACATTTAAGAAGCGTTGCACCGAGTAACGGGAGGAACTGCTATAAAATCCATTTAAAGGAGGTGGTGCTGAGTGCTGTGACTGGGGTCCCACCACTGACATCACGGGTGGAGGACATGTTGGAAAACTGCTACAAAGTGCTGTGCAGCCAGCAGAGCTTACAGTCTGTCCTGTGTGTCATACAGGCTCTCACACTTAGTGTTTCTGTGACACATTGAAGAGAAGTTTGTGTTGTTCACAGTTGTGCTTGTACTGAGTGACAGCTGACATGACCTAACAGGAATAATGTGTCTGTGCTGAATGAGAAGTAACACACAATGAAGTCTTGATGCATCTCAATCATCCAGGAAAGTGAGTCTGTTGCTTCTGTTCATCTGGACGCAGCGTTTTGTGGGAGAAACGTGTCGTCATCATCAGGTGACGTCTTCAGTCTCAGCTGCAGGTTTCAGTCTTACAAACAGGACATTTGCATAAAGACTGAAAGCAGCTGCAGGAACGATGGGCTGGGAGCTCCGTTCCTTCATCTTAATTATGCAGATTCTCAGGACCATTGATCAACAACCACTGATCCATGTCCATGAGTCCCATTCACAGAGATGTGGGAATGGCTGCAGTCACAGCATGTAAGATGGAAATAAATGAGAAGTATTTAGCTGAAGTGGATTTGATTTATGTTACTTCTTTTTTAACTTGTAGTTCTACATTGGAAGATTATTGTGATATTGAAATAGAAAAATACATTTATATTCTATTATTTTCTCAAAATAAGCGTCACACTCGTGGAAGCCGGTGTAGCCGCCGAAACGCCTGCATTTATGGAGACTTTCAGCCCCAGGTAGGCCAGTTATGGATCTTGGATCCACATTATGTCAGCAGCTGTTCTCCACCGTGAACTGTGTTAAAGCAAACACGCTCACGCCTCACAGACGACAGCTTACAGTCCTGTAGAGATAAAGTGACTTCGTACAGCCCCGACCTGCAGACGCTGTGCGCAGAGGTTCAGGAGCAGAAGTCCCGTTGTAAACATATCACGGCAGACCCGACGATGTTTGCATGAACGCGCTTTTCAGCATCTCTTTATTGACCACTTTACACACACGGATGCTGTGCGCACACAGCCGGCTGTAGCTTTGCAGCTCACAGCCCGACACACACCAACAACAGCAGAGAGAGCACAGACGTTAAGGCGTGATTGCGGGTGACGCTCAAGTGCGTCCGCCTCCCCTGCAGCGGCGCTGCAGACCACGCCCGCCACACGCAGTAACCAGGTAAAATACATACTTGGGCAGAATTTTGCAAATATCAGGAAAATATTCAGGAATTAGAAAAAACCATCAAATCACTAGAAGAAGCCTACGCGTGCAACCAAGATCAGGAAACATTGAACAAAATATGCAAAACAAAACTAGAATTAAATGAAATTATTAATAAAAAAACACAATTCCTTATACAAAGACTACGCTTGCAGAATTTTGAACACAGTAACAAATCAGGTCGATTTCTAGCTAACCAGCTAAAAATAAATAAAGAAAAAACAACTATATGTGCTGCTAAAGATTTATCGGGGAACACAATATATGATCCTGGAAGAATAAACAACATTTTTAGGGATTTCTATGAAACTTTATACTCACCACAAATAAACCCATCTAAAAATGAAATTGATCTCTTTCTTGACAACGTAACTCTTCCAAAATTACTAGACAGTCAAGCAATGGAACTGCATTCGCCACTGACGCCAAGTGAACTCCAGGAAGCCCTGATAAGTATGCCCAATAATAAGGCCCCAGGTCCAGACGGCTTCCCTGCAGAATTCTACAAAGAATTCTGGACAATTCTGGCACCAGTATTCCACGGCATGTTGCAGGAAATCGAGGAAAATGGCAGACTACCACCAAATATGAATTCTGCCAACATTAGTCTCCTGCTAAAACCAGGCAAAGACCCTTTATTTCCCTCAAGCTATCGTCCAATTTCTCTTTTAAATGTAGACCTTAAAATAATCTGCAAAGCTCTCTCAAAGAGATTAGAGAAAATAACCCCCCTCTTAATTCATCCTGACCAAACTGGTTTCATAAAAGGTCGGCACTCCTCAACAAACACTCGTAGATTACTTAATTTAATAGACTACTCATACGATAAAAACATCGAAACCATAATATTATCTCTAGATGCAGAAAAAGCATTTGACAGAGTTAACTGGAAATTTTTATTCGCAACTTTACACAAATTTGGTTTTGGATCCTCTTTCATAAACTGGATAAGAATATTATACAATTCCCCAACAGCTCGTATCAGAACAAATGACCAGACATCCTCCAGCTTCTGTCTCCTGAGGGGCACCAGGCAGGGATGCCCACTCTCCCCTTCACTTTTTGCAATTTTTATCGAACCTCTAGCAGCAGCATTTAGACAGGCTACAACAATTAAGGGCATAAAATGTAAGAACATAGAACATAAAATCAGTCTCTATGCGGATGATGTGTTGCTTTTTCTGCAAAACACACAAACCAACCTCTCTGAGGTAATTACTTTAATAAACTGGTTTTCAAGAGTTTCAGATTATTCAATTAACTGGCCAAAATCTACAGTTCTCCCCATTAACTGCTCCTTCCATAATTCTTCCTCTGCCCCACTGCAATCCGGAAATATTAAATATTTAGGTATTAATGTCTCTCCTAAGCTTTCAGACTTAACTAAATTAAACCACATCCCACTTCTAAAGAAAGTAGAAGGCGATCTGACTAGATGGAAATCTTTACCCATATCACTCATGGGAAGGGTCGCCACTATAAAAATGATGATCTTGCCAAAAATAAATTACTTATTTTTGATGATCCCTAACAAACCATAACAAGATTGGTTCAGATCTCTGGATTCATATATTTCCAAATTCCTTTGGAAAGATAAACCCCCGCGTATCAGCTTAAAAACGCTACAAAGAACCAAGGATAGAGGAGGATTAGATCTGCCTAATTTTCACCAATACTTCTTAGCCAACAGGCTTCAGTTCATCTCAGAATGGTTAAAACATACCTTCTTAGTTGAGCCCTGGCTAGATGTTGAACAGGCACTATGCAAGGATCTAGAGATTTCAGATCTACCATTTATTAGCTCAAACATCAAAAGACATGAATGCTTTAAAAGTATCAACATCAGCTTTTCTCTGACAGCATGGTGGGAGTTTCTAAAAATAACGGAGTCTTCATTAATTCCATGCAAACATACACCTATCTGGAACAACCCTGACATATTACAAAACAATAATATGATTAATTTCCCAGAATGGAGTTGTAAAGGAATTAAATACTTAGAACATATATTAGAGGGAACAGAATTTATTCCATTTGACAGACTAGTTGAACAATATGGGATCAACAAGACAAGATTTTTAGAATATCAACAAATTAAATCCATAGTAAAAAAGAAATTTAACCTCAGTCAAGTTGAATTACAAACACCACTAAGTGCGGCACATTTTCTTACTCTTAAATCCCCCAAATTATTATCTAAAATATACAGAACACTTTCTAAATTAGATGAATCAATATCACTTCCTATTGCAAAATGGGAAGCGGATTTATCAGTTAACTTAGACCAAAACTTCTGGTCTCAGATTTGCTTAAAAACCTTTCATCTAATTAGAAATCCCAGTCTTCAATTAATTCAATACAAAATATTACATAGAGTGCACTATACAGGTCATCAGATGTTCAAGATGGGCTTTACGTCTACCAACAACTGCTCACACTGCCAAACCAATTCACCGGACAATTATATCCACGCTCTTTGGTTCTGTCCACCAGTGCAGAAGTTTTGGTGCGAGATATGTGAAGACTTATCAAAGTGTCTGAAATGTAACATTCCAACTTCCCCCTTAGTGTGTTTGTTGGGCAGCTTAGATAATGTTACTTCAGAAAAGAATATCGCCCATATGGTTTTCACTGCCCTATGCATAGCCAAGAAAACTGTCCTCATGAACTGGAAAAATAAAAACAATCTTAATTCTAACCAATATAGAAATTATCTATTAGATTACATTAGTCTTGATACAGCCTCTGCCACCACATCAGATCAATTGCTCTGGGCTCCTTTGATCAGCTCCATCACCTAGTGGGGGTGGGGGGTCATAGTTTGGTCCAGCCTTCACTGTTGTGATTGGTGTGGGGGTAGGGACAGGCTTAGGGCGTCGGGGGGTTCCCCGGAGGCATCTTCCTTGGGGGGCTCAACCCGGGGTAGCGGTCATGTCCGGTTGGGGGCTCTGTTGGCTCTCAGGTGACTGTTTCCTCGTGGCTGCGTGCAGCGGGGCTAGGGGAGGGTCTGTGCTGACGGACGTGGGTTACTGACCTGGTAGCCTGGCTGCCCCTGGGTGGGTCCGGAATGGGCGTGAGGTTCTGGGGGCGCTCCGTCTCCGGGCTGGGGCCCGGGCCGGGCCTCGGGGGCTTGGGTCCTGGTTGGTGTGTTGCCGGGGTTGTGGGCGGATGGGTGCATGGGGGCCCAGCCCTGGAGCAGGGTGCCGCCGGTGCGTCGAGCCACCTGGGGGGCTCTTCAACTGGTGGGGGAGATGGTCACATCTGCAGGAGCTTTCCTCTCTTCAGGGACTCTCTCTGCAGGAGGGGGAGATACAGGAGAGGTGGAGGAAGATCTCAGCCTGGGCGTTTACTGTCTGATGTAGTCTGGAAGATGAGTGGATGGTGGGGTGGGTGCAGTTTTCTCTGTGGTGGGGTTGGGTGGACTGTCCCGGGCTCTGTGGGGCCGGGAGGCGCTGCTGCACTGGGCCCCGGTCTGGATGGGCCTGGGCCTTCTTTCCCTGGCGGGTCGCGGAGTGTGGGAGTGCCTACTGGGGTCAGCGGGGGAGCTGGCCCCAGGGAGGGGTTACCTGCCCCTCCCTTCCTTCCCTCCCCATCTCCAGCTGCCTCCCTCTTCCCGCTCCACCACAACCACCCACACATGCAGGGCCTTGGAGTAGGGGTATGTCACCAGGGTGCAGAGGAGGCTACCCCCCCCTCTGTCCCCTTCCGGCTGCCTCTGCCTCAATTTTATCCCACAACTTAGACATTCACATTATTCACACTCTCATTACACATACATATAGGATCTTGGGGGTGGGCACAATCACGGAGTCCATATTACCATCAGGGTGTACACCTCACCCCTGGCGTCGTTGCCCACCTCTCAATTTTAAATACACTTAGATATTGAGGGCTATCAGGAGGGACTATGCACTTACCTGCTGCTCCTTGGCAGGTAGCTCCATGCCCTCCTGGGTTTTAAATGCACCTTAGAACACACATGCATCAACACTACAATGAGCGGGTGGAGGGAGGTTTGGAGTCTTCTCCCACCCCCATTCTCTGCGGCCTGCTGGAGCGGGAGGGCTAGGAGGAGTTGGCCGTCCGACTGCGGTCTGGAGTGTGGGGCCTCCCTGCTGCTACGGAGTCGGGGTGGTCTGCCTCTCCCCACCGCAGGGAAAAGGGTAACACCACCTGGGTCTGGGTGCAGTTCCCCCCTCCAGGGGCAAGGGTACCTAGACCCGGTTTGTAGAGTACGCTTGGGGAGTGTGATCGTGTGTACAGCGTCTCTTTATGTCTATCTCCACGTTGGTTGAGTGTGGAGTGAGTGCATATGAGAGCATGAGGGGGGGAATGGATGTTTGTGTCTGTGTGTGCCTGTATGTCTGTGTCTATATGTCAGGTTGGGTATCAGACGCCACCTCTCTGGGGACACCTCAGGCCCTCCAAGGTTTGGAGGCCTATCTCCACCCACCACCACTTCCCCTGCCGGTGGCGGACTCCCTCAGGTGTCGGTGCGTTGGTGGTTCTTTGTGTCTGGGGGTGGGCGTCCAGGTACACACCGGCTCACTCCTTGGCGGCCGCTTATCGGGGCCTGGAACCTGGGGCTCGCTCGGACCACTTCGGAGGTGGGGTGCCCCCGGCCTCTCGGCCTGGGGCTCGGTCACTCAGGCACAGCTGGCTGCCGGCGGAGCTCACGGGCGCGTCACTGCAACTCCCCCTGGCTTCTGCTCCGCGGCTGCTGAGTGAACCCTCATCTGGGACTCTCCTCAGCTCTTGCTGGGACAGTGGCGCGGCTGCCCCTCTGTTGGTTTTCCATGGTCTCTTGTGTTCTGGGGGCCTCTGGATGTCTGGAGTTTTGATCTCCTCCATACCTGCTTCATACCCTGGAGGACGGGGCTGTGGCCCCCCCACACTCCCTAGCAGATCGTTACCTTTGGAATACAAGCACGCTGATCCACACAGGTATGCACACGGGTGTTCACTGCTCGTAGACTTAAATTACACCTTTCTTGGCTGCTACTTCGAAGCACATCTGTCCTGCGTGCTGCACAACAACATTGAATATTTAGTATTTACTGCTGTTTACACTTAGCTAGATTAATGCGATGGTGTTGTGTTTAGTATGTTGCTTTGTTTTTTGTTTTTTTTGTCTTTTTTTGTCTTCTGTTCTTCTCTCAACAGGTGATCCAGGAGATTTTTATTTTTTTTCTCCCCCCCTTTCTCACTGTCCCTCTCCCCTTCTGTTTTTCCTTTCCTTCCTCTTTCTTTCTCCCTTTCCTATCCCTCACTGATGTCTGTCCCGTCTGTAACATCTGAAAATAAAATATAATAAATAATAAAAACAAAGATCGACCAAATGGACCAATACGGCAATGCCACGAAGATCCATTTGGCAAAGTAAATCCATTGGGTATCCTTGTTGGTCTTCAGACAACAATTCTGGTGGCTAAAGAATCAAATGGGACAGGCAAAAAAAAAAAAAAAAAGAATTTTGCAAATATCTATTTTTCATTTTGTAGCAGCATAGAGCTTTTTTCCAATTATTTTTTAATAGTCAGGTCAAGGCTCCAAAAGCCCAAAGGCGATATAACAGTTTGTGTTTGCTACATGGATCATTGTAGTTCAGCTTTCCTTTGTTATATTTCTTTAAGAGCTCAAAATGTGTTCATTACATAAATAAAATGTAATTTTCTCTGTAGCACTTCATGGATTTCATAAGCAACACACTGTAGTTGTTCACACAAAGCATAAAGGTAAAAACAATATACACAGTGTTATCTTCATTTTAGATGTCACAAAGTATTTGCGGCTCCCAGTGTTTTCCCGAACCCTGACCCTTTGCGTGGAAACCGGGTCCAAAAGGCTCTTTGGGTGTTAAAGGTTGCTGACCCCTGCACTAGGCCCAACTGACACATATATTTGATTCCAAATACAAAAAATAATGTGTAACCTGCTGGAAGAATGTAGGAGGTTGAGACAGGATCTCAACACTTGGTGTCTGCAACAAAAGACAACAATATGTGGGGCGATCGTGGCTCAAGAGTTGGCAGCTCGTCTTGTAATCGGAAGGTTGCCGGTTCGAGCCCCGGCTTGGACAGTCTCGGTTGTCGTGTCCTTGGGCAAAAAAGCACTTTGGGGTCCTTAGGGACAAGTAAAGCGCTCTACAAATACAGGCCATGTAATGGCAGAAACATTCTCTAGTGTAAATCCTGACTAGTTCATTAACTACAGATCAGTTTCAGTGAACATTATTCACAGAGGGATCCAATCCAATTTTATTTATAAAGCACTTTAAAATACCCAGCACAGGAACAAAGTGCTGTACAGAAAATAAGTTAAAACAATAGAATAACAAAAAACAGCAAATTAAATAAATAAAACACATAAGACATAAAATTAAAACAGCCCTATGTTAAAGCAAAAACAAGATAAAACAGCATCGAATCACCTAAAAACAACTAAAATAAAAATAAAAAACCAACATCTCACGTGGTGTCAAAGGCCAAGGTAAAGAGGTGGGTTTTCAAGAGTGACTTAAAAACAGATAAAGAAGTGGCCTGTCTAATCTCTAAAGGAAGCTCGTTCCACCGTTTGGGAGCTGCTACAGCAAAAGCACGATCTCCTCTAAGTTTACGCCCAGTCCTGGGTATCTTCAGGAGCAGCTGATCAGCTGACCTGAGAGAGCGGGTGGGTGTATAAGGCTGTAGCAGCTCAGAGAGATAAGATGGAGCTAGGCCATGGAGAGCTTTAAAAGTAAATAAAAGAATTTTAAAATGAATCCTAAAAGAAATGGGCAGCCAGTGAAGTGAAGCTAAAACAGGGGAAATGTGCTCAAACTTTCGAGTGCCAGTTAAAAGACGAGCTGCGGCATTTTGCACCCTCTGTAGATGACTAATATATAATGCACTAAGTGCATTACAGTAATCCAGCCGAGTGCTAACAAAGGCGTGGATCACTGTCTCAAAGTACTGCCGTGAAAGAATTGGCTTTATTTTTGCCAGCTGCCTGAGGTGAAAGAAGCTAGATTTTACCACGGCCTTAATTTGATTATCAAACTTTAGATCACAGTCCACTTTGACCCCCAGGTTTGTGACAGTTGGCTTAACATACTGTGCCAGGGAATCTACATACACATTGGGGGTCTCAGTGGGGCTACCAAAAACCATCACCTCTGTCTTTTTATCATTGAATTTTAAAAAGTTAACAGACATCCAAGCCTTAATGTCATCGAGACACTGAAGTAATGGCTGTGTAAGGTATCTGCCTTTTTTCTTTAGAGGGACATAGATCTGACAGTCATCAGCATAAAAGTGGAAAGCAATGCCGTGCTTTCTCAGTACAGAACCAAGAGGAAGCAGATATAAAGAGAAGAGGAGGGGGCCTAGAACTGAGCCCTGTGGGACACCACACAAGAGGGGAGCGGAGGAGGACGCATAGTCACCAAGGCTGACACAAAAAGTTCGCCCCGTCAAGTAGGAATCTGAGTTCCTTATACCAGACTCTACAGAAACTGTAACACTGTACAGCTCTGCGACTCAACAATATGACAACAATGTAACACACACTAGAATCATCAAATAAAGCCCCACTAACCACTAGAACTAGAACTAGAACTAACTAACTAGCACTGGACACTTGCATATTAGAGATTTCTACCACCATAGGAGGCGAGATATCATCCTTGAACCAGAGCATCCAGCCCTCAATTTCGGACATAAAAAGCGACGTGGCCAGGCATGATAACACTTTGACTGAACTGCAGGACTGTGCCTCGAACCACTCTGACACCATCGCCACTCTCCAGGCCACTGTGGAGCGTTTGTCTGCGGAGGTAAAGAAGTTAGATGAGAGATGTGGAGCTCTTGAGGCACTCCAGGAGGAATAATTTAAGAACTGCAGGAATACCAGAAGGCACAGAGGGACCCAAGATGACTGAGTTGGTTCACACCTGTTGGCGGAGGCGCTATCTCTCGAGGAGAAGCCTCATCGATCGAGCACATAGAGTGAATCGCCAGCGTCCCAAACAAAGTCATCTTCCTCGGCCCATCATCTTGAGATTGCACTACTACCACATTGGTGAGGAAATTCTGCTGAAAGCTGCAGAGAACAAGAACCTGATGTATAAGGGTTTTTAAAATAAACATCCTCCCAGATTTCCCTCCCTCTGTTGGAAACGCAGAGCCGCATTTGCAAATATGAGAGGAAGACTACGTGGGATGACCGGCGTCAGGTACAGACTGCTATACCCTGCAAAGCTGTTAGTGACCCATGGTGATGTGAGGAAAAGCTTTAGCGATCCCAAAGAGACCGTAGACTACGCGGAGAAGCACCTCTCCCACCCACCTTCAAATGTATTAAAAGCAAGGATATATCTATATGTCTAACGCTGACACAGCACTGTGTTTCTTCTTTTCCCTTTATATTCCATGTAAAGGTGAATATGGAGCGTTTATGGCGATTTTCTGAATCTCGGGCAGATGAACTTCCCTGAAGTGTTTCCAGCTGGGCGTCGAGTGTTTGACCGACGCATGAAACGACACGTTTGTGAGTCTTTGTGAGTATTTATCACACGGCGTGCTGCGGGGAAAAGCCTGTTGTAACATTCATGTTTTAGCCCCTGACGGCTCTTTTTGGCTTTTCATCCCTAAACTCTCTGCATGCTCTTTCATGTGATTCGTTTTATTTTGAAAAGTCTCAATAGGATCTTGAGCTTTATTGTGAAAGGTTTATGTGGACAATAAAGAAGCGGACGGCGGAGCCACGCGATGGTTTTACCGGCGTTGTTGCTAACGAGCGTCCGTAGTGTGGTTATATTAAATATAAGAGAAAGAGAGAACTTTAATACAGACACTACAGTGAGCATCACAACCATGTAACATATTTTACACCATGAAACAAACGATGTTTCATATCATCATCTGATATATATGTTATATGGAACAGGCCCAGCTCAGGCTGCCTGTGATGCAGCACAGCGCCACCCTGTGGTCATCACTGCACTGGTGACACTACAAACAACAAGTACACAGGATGGACGGTGGCCCTGAGAGCTCACACACACTGCTGCTTCTAAAACACCATGAAACAGGAAAATGCTGTGAAAGCACAAAATAATCACAGTTCAAAGAGACAATAGTGACAGAAACAGAGGCTTCACTGGTGCTGAGGGAGAAATCCCAGAGAAGCTTCCTTCCTGCCAGTATATGAGCCCACCAACAGAGACAGGACCAGTTCATCCTCCATCACTTACTGTGGCTCACGTTGCTCTTCTGTTGCTTTGCATCACAGACGCGTCTTTACTGGCTTCTTCTTCTAATTGCACTTAGAAACATGTTGTCTTTAACCTGTCACAGCTGCCCAGATGTTGCTGCTGAGAACATGTGGAGCTGATTCATGTAGTCATGTGTCTGTGAACAGCCAATCACAGGAAGACTTTCAGAAGAAACTCAGAGGAACAGCTGAGATGTGCTGAGTGACACAAGAACTGACAACAAATGTTAAAGTTCAAATGGTGGTTTTGTTTGCAGGGACTGTGAGTGGATGGAGATCCTGGTCCTCCTCAGCTGTGAGTTCTTCCTCTGTCATGAGAACCTCAGGGGGAGAACATGTGCTCACTCTCAGCTGCTTTAACAGGAAAGAAGCTCTTTTAGATCAAAGCTGAGAAACTGTTTGTAACAGCGAACTCTGTCACCTTTCTCTCCTCAGCCTGCTGCTGGACAGGCCCATGAAGCTCTGCTGTAAAGGCTTCCATGTCCCAGGCTTCACCTTTACCTGCTGACCAAAACAGCGATGGGGAGTGGAGCAGCAGGTAGCAGAGGTGAGCCTCTTGTATGCAGCCTGTTATCTGTGGGACCAGGGAGCACGTGACAGCAGATGTTGCTGATTCAACATCTGTGTGACAGCTGGAGCAGCACAGTCTGCAGGAAACATCTGTGCATGTAGTAGACACCAAGGTTTACATGGTGGAAGCAGACGACTGACTCAAGCAGCCTCACATCACAGGCTGCTGGCTACAAGCACATGACCACAGTGACTGGTTTCACTGGTGTCTGTCCCAGTCTGTGGCAGAGATACAGGAAGTCACAGACAGCCTGCACACAGCGTTTCCTCTGGAGTGTGTTTCACACCCTGTTTGTGTTTCTCACTAACATGTTGTAGTTCTTCCTGCACACAGCAGCACTTTGATCATTTCTCCTGCTTTTCTTCCTTTTCTAGCTTTTATACACTGACAGTAACACAAAACTCCAAAGTCATCATTTGAGGAGCTTCTTAAGAGTTTCTGTGAGTTTAGTGAAGTCAGCCTCTCAACAATAAGTGTGTGTGTTGATTATCTAATGTTCAGAGAGGACTGCACTGATGTAGCATCCAGGTGAGCAGCTTATGAGCCAACAGGGGAAATTTAGCTGTATTATTGTTGTTTAAATGTAATAATTTATGATTTCATGTTCCAATATTTCACTTTTCCCAACGTTTTGTTATCATTTGGTCTGAAAACCATGACAAACAGCAGTGTTACAGTTGTTAGCATTAGCTGCTATAGAGCACTCAGTCACTGTATTGGTGTTAGCGACATGAACATATCTGAGCTAACTGTGTGTTCCAGATGTGCAGCAAACCCAACTGTCCCTGTGTTTTCCTGCTGTAGACATTATCCCCATGATGCTGACGTCCTCTGGTGGGACGAGCTCACACGTTTATGGATTCAGATGCTAACTGGACCAGACTGGTGTCAACCTTTGTGCTATAGAAGCAAATCAAAGAAGAACCAGTTGAACCTGAGCTGTCTGTAGTGGTGACACCAACACCATGTCACCTGCACATGCTGACCCAGGGTCAGTGTTGAACCTATAAGCTGTGTCCTCACAGTTCAATATGTCCTCACTGCACAGGTCAATGACATCAGAGCTGTAATGTTGTTCCCGTCTCACTAAAACTTCTGGCATAAGGTGACTTTTCTGGGTGATTCCTACTCCAGGGTCACCAGTTTGAATCCCTCTGTTACTGCTGGGAACGTGCTGCTAAAGTGCCCTTGAGCAAGGCCACGTCCAGCTGATGAAGCCAACCCTGGGCTCTGCTTGCTGGCAGTGACAGAGTAGATGAAACAGCTCAGTGGATGCTAACTCACAGCTAACAGCGCTCTGTCATGGATAAGTGAAATAAAGCTGACTGACCCACAGCTGCACACAAACACCTCCAACACCTACAGGTCAGCAGGTCCACTGCTGTCTCTGATGGGCCCAAACTTTGCTTGTTCAGCGTTTGCTGCTGCTGACTTTGAAAATCACACCAAACATGGAATCAAATATATCGACTCAGCTTAGACTACAGAGAAGCTCGGCACTGCTCACAAAACTCAAACACAAAAGGCTTTTTAAAGACAACAATCACTTTGACAGACACACAAACACGACTGAGTACAGAGCAGCTGCTGGTTTGAAGCCACAGAAATGTTCAAATGTTTAAACACACTGCAGCGTTGCAGCCGTGATGCATTTGTGCTGCTAAGGCCACACACATCAGCTGCCTTACATTTTAGTACCAGTTCATCTCTGACCATGGCAGCACAGTCTCTCCAGTACAGTGATGTTGGTGGGGACAGTGGGGACTGATTGTTCATTGGCTGTAAGCCGGTCACATGGACGTTTAACTAGTGCTTTGGTTGCTCTGTAGTCTGTTGTGCCTGTGAGCTGCTCCTAAAATGAGACAGATTATAATTGTCACCATTCTGTTAATGACTCTTATTATGTGCGCTCTCCTCCACTGTCACACTAAACACATTAAACCTTTATTTTTGTGTAAAGTCAGGATTTATTGGCTCTTCTTAAAAGCGTCATGAAGTGCAAAACTCAGCAAACATTATACAAAAGTAGATTTAGAAGCTGAACAGAAAACATTTAAAGTGACAGTCAGCACAAATCCAGCTGACATCTCCATCCAACCCAAGTCTTCATTTAAAGTCATTATAACTGTGACACACGTTTGTTACAGTATTAATCCTGCCTGATGCTGCAGGGCGAACATCATGAAACAGGCTCAGCATTTATTTCCATTATGAAACTTTATCATTAAAAACAAACCATTGTTCTGCAGTCGTCCCAGGACTGTCGGTCAAACGTTCTCTCCACATGTTTAAGTAAGGACTAAAACTTTAAATAAAGCCTAAAATGAACTGGTTACCAGTGTGAAGAGATTAAACTGGAGTAATGTCCAGTCTGTTTCATGTGCTGGTTAAAAGCCTCGCAGCATCATTCTGTACTGACTGAAGACGTTCAAAGACTGTGATGGAGCCATAGGTGATCAACTCCCTCATTCCTCCTCTGGTCTTATTGCTCAGCTGAAGAGGAGTTCACTTCTATATGTTACAATCAGCATCACCAGTACAGCTCCAAGGATCTGCAGCTGCTGGCAGATTCAGTCATGCATGCTTGATTGTTTTTCAGTCTCTCAGGTCAGATGAAGTCATATTCTTTATGAATTAGCATAAGAAGTCAATAAAAATTCAAAGCAAATCAAGATAAGCGTTTATTCTTGTTTTAACAAATATATGAGCGAGAGGGACCTTTTTGGTCTAAAGTTATAATCATCTGCCACATTTCTAATCTCTTTACTACGTGGACTTTTAAAATATTTTCTGTTCCCCCAGACTGAGTCTCTGTAACTGGTCAGAGAGTTCATTTAACTTGCCATTTGATAAGTTTGTTATCAAATTACAGTTTTTCAAATTGTGTTTTTATTTTGTTTTTTAGGCTGTTTGTCCCTGATCTCTCAGACAGAGGCTGTGAAGCTCTGTCCTCAGTTCTCAGCTCCCAGTCTTCTACACTGAGAGAGCTGGACTTAAGTAACAACAACCTGCAGGATCCAGCAGTGAAGTATCTTTCTGCAGGACTGAGAAGTCCACACTGCAAACTGAATACTCTGAGGTGAGATCAAGATATGTTGTGCTTTTCATCAATTGACAGAATTAACCAATAAGAATCCACTAAATGGGAAAAAAGTCAGTTAAACTTCTGTAATAGTTTTATGATAATTTAATGAGCAGAGAGTTATTGATCAATATGTCAGCTACTTTGGTGCTAATGCACTGCCCGGCACATGGAGCCCAATTGGCATTTGCAATAGAATACCAGAATTGATTGACCATTGTCAGTTAACAAATGTCAGCGTCATCCATTTGTTGACTCTCAGTAAAAACACAGGATTAATTGCTAAATCTAATAACTCTTTAGTGCACCCTCATTGCAACTTAACAACAGTGTTTGTTTAATGTTTATCTGTCATTTTTCAGACTGAGTCACTGTAAGCTCTCAGAGAGAGGCTATGAAGCTCTGTCCTCAGCTCTCAGCTCCCAGTCCTCTAGTCTGAGACAGCTGGACCTGAGTAACTCTGACCTGCAGGATTCAGGAGTGAAGCTTCTGTCTGCTGGAGTGAAGAGTCCACACTGTAAAATGGAAACTCTCAGGTCAGGATTTAAAAATTTCCAATGATGATCACGTTAAACCTGATCAGAGGGCCCGGTGGCGCCAGTGTCCGGCAGCCTCGCCTCTGTCAGTGCGCCCCAGGGTGGCTGTGGCTACATTGTAGCTTGCCATCACCAGTGTGTGAATGTGTGTGTGAATGGGTGGATGACAGGTTGTGTAAAGCGCTTTGGGGTCCTTAGGGACTAGAAAAGCGCTATACAAATACAGGCCATTTACCATTTAAACCTGATTTCTATTACTGCATAAACAGGAAATTGATTTTTAAAAAAGTCTTAATGTAGAAATTAGTGTCTGGGGTTTTTAGTGATATTTGTTCACTTTCTGTCTTTCATTTGCAATGAAATGTCCCATCTGCTCCTGAGTCCAAAATCTTTATTTTAGCAGTGCTTCGTCCACCAAACCTTCTAGTTCGATTCCTGTATGCTGAAGGTTTTTACAGAGCTGTTTGTTCAGATATCAGAATTTGATTTTCAGAAACATTTAGTAATAAAAATATGATCAATTGATTATTTCTGACTGAAAAGATGAAATATACAGGGAGTGCAGAATTATTAAGCAAATGAGTATTTTGTCCACATCATCCTCTTCATGCATGTTGTCTTACTCCAAGCTGTATATGCTCAAAAGCCTACTACCAATTAAGCATATTAGGTGATGTGCATCTCTGTAATGAGAAGGGGTGTGGTCTAATGACATCAACACCCTATATCAGGTGTGCATAATTATTAGGCAACATCCTTTCCTTTGGCAAAATGGGTCAAAAGAAGGACTTGACAGGCTCAGAAAAGTCAAAAATAGTGAGATACCTTGCAGAGGGATGCAGCAGTCTCAAAATTGCAACGCTTCTGAAGCGTGATCATTGAACAATCAAGCGTTTCATTCAAAATAGTCAACAGGGTCGCAAGAAGCGTGTGGAAAAACCAAGGCGCAAAATAACTGCCCATGAACTGAGAAAAGTCAAGCGTGCAGCTGCCAAGATGCCACTTGCCACCAGTTTGGCCATATTTTGGAGCTGCAACATCACTGGAGTGCCCAAAAGCACAAGGTGTGCAATACTCAGAGACATGGCCAAGGTAAGAAAGGCTGAAAGACGACCACCACTGAACAAGACACACAAGCTGAAACGTCAAGACTGGGCCAAGAAATATCTCAAGACTGATTTTTCTAAGGTTTTATGGACTGATGAAATGAGAGTGAGTCTTGATGGGCCAGATGGATGGGCCCGTGGCTGGATTGGTAAAGGGCAGAGAGCTCCAGTCCGACTCAGACGTCAGCAAGGTGGAGGTGGAGTACTGGTTTGGGCTGGTATCATCAAAGATGAGCTTGTGGGGCCTTTTCGGGTTGAGGATGGAGTCAAGCTCAACTCCCAGTCCTACTGCCAGTTTCTGGAAGACACCTTCTTCAAGCAGTGGTACAGGAAGAAGTCTGCATCCTTCAAGAAAAACATGATTTTCATGCAGGACAATGCTCCATCACACGCGTCCAAGTACTCCACAGCGTGGCTGGCAAGAAAGGGTATAAAAGAAGAAAAACTAATGACATGGCCTCCTTGTTCACCTGATCTGAACCCCATTGAGAACCTGTGGTCCATCATCAAATGTGAGATTTAAAGGAGGGAAAACAGTACACCTCTCTGAACAGTGTCTGGGAGGCTGTGGTTGCTGCTGCACGCAATGTTGATGGTGAACAGATCAAAACACTGACAGAATCCATGGATGGCAGGCTTTTGAGTGTCCTTGCAAAGAAAGGTGGCTATATTGGTCGCTGATTTGTTTTTGTTTTGTTTTTGAATGTCAGAAATGTATATTTGTGAATGTGGAGATGTTATATTGGTGTCACTGGTAAAAATAAATAATTGAAATGGGTATATATTTGTTTTTTGTTAAGTTGCCTAATAATTCTGCACAGTAATAGTCACCTGCACACACAGATATCCCCCTAAAATAGCGAAAACTAAAACTACTTCCAAAAACATTCAGCTTTGATATTAATGAGTTTTTTGGGTTCATTGAGAACATGGTTGTTGTTCAATAATAAAATTATTCCTCAAAAATACAACTTGCCTAATAATTCTGCACTCCCTGTATATTTGGTCATAGTGATATGACTCATTGCCTCACTTAAACATAAAATGTAAACAAAAATTCAAAACAATAGATTAATACAAAACAGAGTTTGACTGTTGAGCTTAAAGTGAGCTTGAATGTTATTCACTTCCTGTTTTATTTTGGTAATAATAATAATGGATTGGATTTATATAGCGCTTTTCAAGGCACCCAAAGCGCTTTACAATGCCACTATTCATTCACTCTCACATTCACACACTGGTGGAGGCAGCTACAGTTGTAGCCACAGCTGCCCTGGGGCAGACTGACAGAAGCGAGGCTGCCATATCGCGCCATCGGCCCCTCTGGCCAACACCAGTAGGCAAGTAGGGTAAAGTGTTTTTCCCAAGGACACAACGACCAGGACAGAGAGCCCAGGGATCAAACCGGCGACCTTCCGGTTACAGATGCGATTCCCAACCCCCTGAGCCACAGTCGCCCTGGTAGTTATCGTCTCTGATTTTTACTTTTACTTCCTCCCCCAACATTGTCTACATTAATTTCAGCTGTAGAAGGTTTTATTGACCGTTTGATTTGTCACTTTATTTAACTATAATTGTTGACTTATAAACTATTGCTTAAAATGTATTTTCATTAAAATACCAAATAATTTATTACTTTATCATCTAATTAGATTATAATTCTGTAAATAAGAGTGATAGTGTGGCCTGTGTGGGTTGTCTTCAGGTTCTCTGCTTCCTCCCACAGTCCAAAAACATGCATGCTGGGTTAACTGGAGATGTGTGATTGTGAGCATAAATGTTTGTCTGTCTAGCTCTGTTTCTACCTGGCTACATCACCGTGGTTACTGATGCTGAACCAATAACCTGGTCTGGATCAGGTTATGTTCAGAGTTTTTGTTTAAAATCAGCTGAAGTGCCTCATTTTCACTGATTCTTTCATTTACAGAAAGCTTTAAGTGAGATATAGATTCAGTCATATGTTACTAATATTACTTTTAACCTGAGCAGTGAAAATCCGCGGTGATCTGAAAATGTTGTGCCGGGAGTTGTGCCATTCTCTGCGGCTTCAGTGACCCTCGAAATCGAAAATGGCTGGGCCGCACTATGAATTCTGGGATATGGTGGGCCACGAAGGACACACCCGACCCATCTTTCAAATTCGGGGAAAAGGAGGAGGCATTTGTCGGCTGCATTCGGAGGAATTTGGACAGCCTTCGGTGCGTCGCTGTGACGTAATCCGTCTACAAATGTGTCCTCAGGAGGACGCAGCCCATGAATTTGTACACACTGAGCCTGCGTGCTGGAAGCAACTTAGCCACAGCTCGGGTGTGGAGGAGAAGCTGAAAAAGAAGGTTTTCTAGTTTGTAAGGAGGAAAAAACTGAGAGGACTAAGTGAAAGAGAGGCTGGAGAGTAACACAGAGCAGGAATGAATGCTGCTCACACAGTTTAGACAGTTTAGCATCAAATGTTCGAGTGAGTTAGCTCCCAGCTAACTAGCAGAGCAGCTAACTAGCAAACCAGCTAACTGCACCCACAAGCTGCGACTGCGTCTTTCTAACAAGAGCGTCAGACACGCAGACTGGTTTTCTTTGTGGATGATGATGTATTCTCACACTGATCCTTCATGATGATGCTGTCATCCACCCACTGCTCCTGGTGTTGCCAATTCCTCAGTAAGGAAAATCGCTATTGGCTGTCCTAAAAGTCGCTGGAAGTCACTAAATGATGTCATCACCTAATTTGGATAAATGGTCATGCTAATGTAATTGTAACGTACATTGTAGGAGAGAAAAATAACATCGTGGAAGCGACATAACGTGAGTAAAAAACGTCCTGGAATGCATTTAAATAAATAAATCATAGTTCTGTCTGTAACTATTACAACACTCTCACCACATTCGTTAACAATTCTCTCAACAAATGTGTTTTTCCTTGTTCTTTGTTATCCAGCTGCGACTTTGGGTATAAATGTGTCATAAACAGGATAAAGCAGTGCAGGTTCAGTGTAATCAAACCTCAGACTGAGTTCAAAATCATCACCTGTCCCTGATACCACATCAGCACCAGAACCATGATGTGTTTACTCACATTTAAAAAGGTGGAGGTCAGTGTGAATGGACTGTTGTCATTGGTCTGAATGTGCTTCTATAAACATGTGCTCTTCATTATTGATGTTTTCCTAATGAACAGAAAATGAGACTTAACAAAATCCTTCTGACTGTTTTTGGAGCAGGTTGGGTCCTGGGTTTGAGTCCCCCACTGTACCACAGGGGCTTTTAGCTTTGTTTCACAGTGTATAGAACAACAAATAAAACCAAATCACAAAAAAACACATCAAACTTTGAGGGTTGAACCAAGGATGAGGAAGCAGACTCGGCCCCAAACAGCTGGATATATGGATGGTTACCAGAGCAACCACAGCAGTGTGCTCTCAGTATATTTAGTTGTATAAAGGTGTTTGTGGTGTGTTGCAGCTGAAGCAGCCTCATGTATGTTGACACAGGGAGAAAATAGTGTGAGGACACAACAGTCTCTTCCTTCCTTGTTTGGATGTCACTGATATCATCTTCTGCTCTCACACTGACCACCTGTTGGAGCTAACATGCTAACATGGAAGCAGCAGGTATGCCACCTGTGGCAGCTGAGGTCACGTGACCTGAGTGTTTGAACCACACGTTGGAGCAGCGTTTCCAAACATCTGCACTTCAGAAGCTCCAAAGTGTGGAAACGTCACTGTGGAGCGTCTCATCGCTATCTAAGAGATTTTCTTGCCTCTGCAAAGCAAAGCTTGCCAACAGCACCATAGTTTGTCAATCCCAACCAATCAGAGCGCTCCTTATGTCACGTCACATGACTCGTGTGTTTTCCTCTTTGATTAGCACCCAAAGAACTAAAGGAAGGTTAAAAGGACGTTCAGCCAATCAAATCCCTCCTAGCAACAGGAAGTCTAGAGAGAAAATGGAGCAGAATCACCAGTTTAAATGTCTGAGTTTTAAACTGGTGACCCTCTAAAGAGGCTTTTATTGACTCTTTCTGTTTTCTTTACAGCTTTTTTCACCATTTAAACTGTTTAATATCAGATTTAGAAATAACTTTTGGACAGTTTTTCTACATTTGCACTAAAATGTGACATAAGTAATGACTTTCTGACTTTACGTTGGACTAATCTAATGACTCAGCCTAGCTATGTTGGACTGGGTGTGGCAGCAGCTCCCAGTTTGAGTTCAGGAGACAGACACCCTCTCTACTTTGAAGATCAGCTTCAAACTTTCCTTTTTGATAAAGCTTATAGTTCGAGCTGGATCAGGTGACCCTGAACCATCCCTTAGTTATGCTGCTATAGGCTCAGGCTGTTGGTGGACTTCCCATGATGATCTGCTTTCTTCTCCCCTCTTTTCACTCCTGATGCTTTTATATGTCACTACTGCATGTCTTTTGTCTTCTGTCTCCTTAGTTTGTGTTTTGTTCTTGTCTCTCTGAGCTCATCTCGTCTCTTTCCCCTCACCCTGCAACCAGTCATGGTAGATGCTCCTCCTGGAGCCTGTTTTCACTGGGAGGATCTTTGTGTCAAAGGGAGTTCTTCTTCCCACCATCACCAAGTGCTGCTCACAGTGGATTGTGTCGCGAAATCTATCAATGTAGAGCAGTGAGACAAACCGCGTCAATAAAAATAGTCAGAGTAAAATATGTTCCAGACATTAGTCACAGTTAATGGTACATCTTGTATTGTACATCTTTAATGGCTATAAACAGACACAGAACTTCTCTTTTCTGTAACAGCTTCCATACAAGGTAATAAACTTCAAGCCCTCAGGGTCTCTGGGGCTAATTATTGACTCTGGTCATCTGTTGCCAAGTAGAGTAAAATATAGTGAGACACCAAATGAGTTAAGGCCTCAGGCCTGACACATTCCTAGATTATATGTGTTGTAAGCATGCATGCAATCATCCTGTTCTAGTTTCCCTCAGCATGGATCACCTGGACAGTCACGCCAGTGAAGCTTAAGACCCTTAATGAACTGAACATCAACTCAAAATAAGCACAAATATGCAATGTGTATGAAATACTTCTGACCGTACTTGTAATAAAAGTTAACATAATGGAAGGATCCTCAAATGAACATCTTCAATAGACAACTTTAATGCAATATCAATACTGTGAGAAATATTATTAGATGGAATAATGCTGTAAAGAACATTATTAATGCAGTTATAATGATGCAGATTATATGGCAGCAATAAAAGAATTTCTGTATCTCCACAATTGTCTGATGTTTGGGGCTTTCTCTCTAATATTGGAGGCTGTTACCTTACACTGTTAAACAGCTTCAGATGACTGTTGTTGTCCATTGGTAATTGTCACTTTTAAATAAAGTTACATTGAATGGATGTAAATGGATAGATGTTATTGTGACAAAGAGAAAACGATTGTTGACAGATAGATTGTTGTTTTGTGTGTCTGCAGTCTGTCAGGCTGTCTGATCACAGAGGAAGGCTGTACTTCTCTGGCCTCAGCTCTGAGCTCCAACCCCTCTCATCTGAGAGAGCTGGACCTGAGCTACAATCATCCAGGCTACTCAGGAATTAAGCTGCTGTCGGCTGGACTGAAGGAACCAGGCTGGAGACTGGACACTCTCAGGTATGGAGAGAATGTCTGATAGAGGAGGAAGAGCTGGAAACATTTCCTGTGTTCTTCACTCACTTCCTGTTTGTTTCCTGCAGATGAGACATGAAAAATCACACATGCAGGAATATTTTCAGGGACAGACACACTAGTCTAGCTGGATAGAACATGGATATTTATGTAGGGGTCTCCAAGGAGTCTGTTTGCAGGAACATTAATTATAACTGATAAGTCATGTTGAGAGTTTCATTAAAAGTAGACCTAGAGGTCCATAAATATTTGGACAGAGACAACATTTTGTAACTTTAGACTTTATTAGGTCACAGGTGTACCTGAGATAGTGGGATAGTGTGACAAAGAGGCAGACAGGAGCAGCTAAGATTTGGAAATGGAAGCTTAAATAATGACAAACTCTACATTCACAGCTGAATTCACAATAATTTGTTCTCAAGTGCACATTTAGCAGCTAATGCTAATACTGTTTTCCTTTGCTTTCTACAACTTGAGTAGCTATTGCTAAGTAGGCCACTTTGGTCTGCTAAAGATTTGTGTGACCATGATGGAAACTCTGATAAGCTAATGCTGCTAAGCTAATGCTGTTTATGGACCCTGTTAGAATCAATATTTCATTCTTATTCTGTTGTTTGAGAACAATATTAACGTTTCACATCATTATAACACAAGAGAAAAGGATATTAGCGTTAGCTAGCTTTAGCTGCTAATGGGAGCCTACTTAGCATAAACCCTTCACATCATTATAATGCAAGGAAAAAGAGTCACTCATGGCAGCCTATTTAGCATTAACGTCACATCATTATAACACAAGAGAAAAGGGTATTAGCATTAGCTACTAGTACTTAATTATTCACCCCTAATTAGAATAAGCCGCTAAAAGCAGCCTACTTAGCATTAACTCCTCACTTCGTTGTTACCCAACGGAAAAGAGTATTATTATTATTAGCTACTATCATTTTTAATAAGTAAGAGAAAAGTGTTAGCATTATTGGATAATGCTAACTCACATTAAATTAGCATTAGCTATTTACAACAGCGTACTAAGAATTAGCCGCTCACATTGGTCATGTCCAAATTCATGGGCTGCATCCTCCTGAGGACCCGGCTTTCGCGGTCTCCGTGGGCCAGGTCCTCAGAAGGTCAGGTAGGCCGGAAGTAAACGGCTGGGGAAATGGGACGGTCTAGCCTTCTGATTAGCGTCACCGCTGTCTCGGTGGAGTTTAATAAACTCGGCCGTCTGCTCCTTGCTATCTAAAATATAACAGGACACCGGCGTAAATTCTCGACCGTCTCATACTTCTGTTTAATTAGTTTTCTGTTTGACGTTTAGTCAGCTGTGTAAAAACCAAGGAGTAACCCACCCGGGGGATTAATAAAGTTTTATTTTATCTAATCTAATTGAATAACTTTAATGTCAGGCAAACTGATTTATTCACGAACACACAAAACACTGAAAAAAGCCCAACAATAACATTTTTAGGTTGTCTAAGTGACTTATATATTACGTTTAACCCGAGCAGCGAAAGTCCGCGGTGATCTGAAAATGATGTGCCGGGAGTTGTGCCGTTCTCGGCGGCTTCAGTGACCCTCGAGTTCTCGGCTAGTTATCAAGCTGTTGGGTAACAGACGTCTCCGAAAACGTCGAAGCACTTTTGCAAATATGCAATATCTTGATTAACCGAGCATATATTTGATGTTTACACAGCTACTTTCTCGCCTGAAAATATGTTAAAAGTTTATTTTGTGACCCAGAAGGATTAGTATGAGTAATTTTAAAACTTAGTAGCTGCCGCCATTGTTGGAAACTGGAGTTTGGCTGGGCCGCACTATGAATTCTGGTATATGGTGGGCCACGAAGGACACACCCGACCCATCCTTCAAATTCGGGGAAAAGGAGTACGCATTTGTCGGCTGCATTCGGAGGAATTTGGACAGCCTTCGGTGCGTCGCTGTGACGTAATCGGTCTACAAATGCGGCCTCAGGAGGATGCAGCCCATGAATTTGGACACGACCATTGTTAGAAAGTAAGGGAAAACAGTTTTAGCAATAGTGCGTAATGCTAATTCACGTCAACGTAGTATTAGTTAATAAGGGCAGCCTACTTAGCATTAACTGCTCACTAATATAATGCTAATTCACATCAAATTAGCATTAGCTGCTCAAGTTGTTATAAGGAAAGAGAAAACAGTATTAGCATTAGCTGCTAATAATTATTCACCCCTAATTAGAGTTAGCCCCTGTTAAGAGAATTTTTATTTTAGTTAAATCATTAAAGTATAATCAAGTAGAAACAAGTATGCCTTATAATCAAGTGTTTATATATTTTCACACGGTAAAGCTTACTGTTGAAAAGAACACAATGTATTCCTTGCTTAAGTGTGTGAGATGTTTGACAAAGACAGGACATATACATGCATTCTTTACTTCAGTGTCTGCGATGTCAGATAAGCATGAATACTGCTGTGTCGTTGTTTTTCAGTTTGTGTGCAGAAGTTAGATAGCTAAGACAATGCCTGAGCTCTCCCCTCTTCAGTTGAAAGAGGAAGTATTATGTAACCCATTTTGCCTTATAAATAAAGCGAGTAAACGGTGCTCGGTGTGTTAGTCTGCTCAGAGACTCTCACCCGTGCGCACGTCTTTGAAACTCTGAGTCGGTCTGCCAGTGTCTCATTTCTCTCTTACTGTGTTTGAACAAATTGTCAACCCTTGACATTTAATTGGTCCTTCGAGCCGGATAACTGACTGTTATTTTAACGTCTAGTTTTCCACAGACGGTCTCCATCGGATCCTGACGTCGTGACGCCTGCGCTGGAAGAAATCTGATCAGTAAAACGAAAAACCCGGGAACGTGAATTCGATCTCCGGTCAGCGTTCGGCCTTCACGGCTCCAGGACCCGATGAGCACCGGATCTTAAAACGCAGCGCCACAGTAGAGGTGAATATGACACGCATTCCACCAAGCGCTAAAATACGTTGATATTGAGATTTTCCTTTAAGTAGTGTGTAAACCTAGGTACGCCGACAGATCTCAGTGTCCATGCGGGACCAAGAAGACGACAGGCAAGAGCGAAATTCTAGAAAAATCGCTATTAAAAGTTCCGGTCGCTCTGGGAGTGGCTGCAACGGAACAGGTTTCCGGTCACTCAAGAAGAGTGGCTGAAGGTGAAGGTGTTACACAAATAAATAGGCCTACGGAAAATCTCAATAAAAATCATAGAAACGCGCTTTGTTTGTGAGGAGTGAGTTGTTTTTACGACCCAATACGCGGTCGAACCACTTCTCAAACTGTTTTCCTGTGTACACTCACGTATTGGTAAAGGTGGAAAAAAGGGTTGTGCTTCATCACGTAAAATTGATAACCGCTCTCTCAATTAGTGGGAGAGTAGAAGGCTGTTATCGAAAACCCATTCTCACTTTTTCATGCCAAAGAAGGTGTCACAGTTCTGACGTAATTAGTTCAAAATGGGTAACTCTAAAACTAAAGTAAAATTAACAGCAGATGAAGGATGGTTGGAAAAAAACTGTCCAAATGCAGGAAGAGTCAGTGCAAATAGGTGGAGAAATCCACATAAAATTTATTGCCCAGCCTGGCAAGGCAAATGCAATCAAGAATCAATAACTGCTTTAAAGGCTGCTTTACAAAAAGAATTATTTGAGGAAAAGAGCCAAAAGAAAAAAGCAAAACGCTTAGCAGAATGGCACCTTTTCAAGGCGTGGATGGTAGAAAACGATAAACGCATTGCTAAACGTGCCCAAAAGCAGGAAACTAAAGATAAACAGAAAACTGCAGGAGAAGAAAAACCGTACCCCCCTCCTTATGCTCTTCAGCCTGCACAGCCTGCAGCAGCTGCACCTAACCTTACGTCAGCACTTCCTGTAAGCTCTCCTCACAAACCTTTTGTTTCAAATCCCTATATGGAGGCCAGACAACAACTTGATCTTATGACTAAGCATGGTCATTCCAAAAAAACAGAAATTGTAGGTCAGTTTCCAATGGTAGCCTTATCTAACCCCAGGTACGGTCAACCCACTGGTCCCCCAGACGCCCAAGGAGTCATACCAGTAGACGGTGAGCCTTTAATTTATGCATTCCGACCCTGGTCTCATAAAGACAGAGAGAATGTACTAAAAGATGTGCCACCCCTTAAAGAAGGCTTCCGGCCGTGGCGAGATGCAGTGGAATTGATCCGTCAGGGGTGGGGTTTAAATGGTCATGAGATGCATCAAGTTTTTCAAGATTTATTAGGTTTAAGTCTTCCTAGAGCTAGAGGTCAATTTACAGGAAATGATTTAAACGGTGACGTGTTGGGGCCAGACACTCCCCAATTAATACAGGAGCTTAATAACTTGTATGGCAGAATAGAAGTTATTTTAGCCCCAAGGCCAGATTATGGAAAGATAGGAGAGTGCAAACAAAAGGAAGGAGAGACAGCATCAGACTATTTGGATCGCCTACGCCCAGTTTTCAGACAAAACTCAGGGCTAAATTATGATGCCGATCCACTGTCTGCTTTTCAACAACAATTAAAAAATGCCTTCCTAAATGGTCTACTGCCTAAGATAAAAGCACATGTAGACAAACACTGGGTCACTCAAAATACAGGAACCTTGCCTGAAGCCCTACAATATGCTGAGCATGCAGTGACCTCTATTTTGCTCCAAGCGAACCTCTCTTTCCTCACGCATGCAAGACAACTTTCTTATGTGGGGATTCTACTTACACAATCACACATAAAAATAGAGAAGTGTGGCCAGCTAAACCCAAGTACACTTTTGCCGACTTCTCTGGACGGAGAACAACACTGTTGCATTCAAAAATTAGAGGAAGATACAAAACCTCGCACTGATATATACAGCTCCCCCCAGAGCAGTTTCAGTAATGTTTTTGTGGACGGCTCAGCGTCAAAAGACATTCACGGTAGAAATTGTGTGGGTTATGCGGTCACAACTGTTGATAAAGTGATAGAAGCAAAAGCTCTCAGCTCCTCAAACTCTGCTCAAAGCGCAGAACTAACCGCAGTCATCAGAGCATGTACTTTATATAAGGGTCAAAGTGTTAATGTTTACACAGACAGTCAATATGTCTATTCAGCAGTTCATCATTTCGCTAAAATATGGCATAACAGAGGAATGACAACTTCCTCAGGCAACACAGTTCAACATGCAAACCTTCTAAAAAAGCTATTAGAAGTAATAACGTTGCCAAAAGAATTAGCACTATGCAAATGTGCAGCTCATCAAAAGGATGACACAGAAATTACGAGAGGAAATAACTTTGCTGACAAAGCAGCAAAAGCAGCTGCAGAAAAACAAATTGATGTTTTAACAACAGAAACCATAGATCTAATACCTTTAGAAATACTAGCAGATGCACAGAAAACAGCATCGCTGAGTGAACAAAAATCTTGGGTGAAAGATGGAGCAGAATTAAAAGACAACCTTATGATGTGTAATGGCAAACCAGTGCTTCCAAAATCTTTGCATAGAACTGCTGCTTTAGTGACACATGGGAAAACTCATGTGTCATCAGGAGGGATGATTAATATTCTTAATAAACAATTCTATACAAAAAATTTTGAAAGTTCAGCACAAGAGTTTATCAGAACATGTATGATTTGCCAAAGACACAACGCACAGGGAAATCTACGTCCAAAGCGAGGGCATTTCCCTATACCACCGCATCCATTTCACACTGTCCACATGGATTTCATAGAATTAAATGAATCACAATCCTCCAAATATGCACTTGTGATAATTGATGTATTTTCCAAGTGGCCAGAAATATACCCAGTGAAAAAAGCAGATGCAATATCAGTAGCAAAATGTCTATGTAATCATTTTATTCCAACGTACGGTATTCCATCTCTGATAAGATCAGACAATGGCACACATTTTGTAAATGAAGTAATAAGTAAAGTTTCTGAAGCTTTAGGCTTCAGCATAAAACATCACTGTTCTTATCATCCACAAAGTGCAGGATTAGTCGAGAGAACTAACGGCACAATTAAACAAAGGTTGAGGAAATGTATGGAAGAGACTAAAAAACCTTGGCCTGAATGTCTAAGCTTGGTTAAATTATGGATGAGAATAACTCAAGGAACAGGTGGTCTAACGCCATTTGAAATCGTACATGGCAGACATTTTCCACTCCCCATAATGAGTGAGCCAATTAATAAATCTATTGCAGAAACAACAATGGCAGAATGGATGACAAAACTATTTGAGAATAAAGAAGTGAGATTAAGCAATCAACTGCCGAGTGACTTTTCTTCAGTTTCTTGCAGGTTGAACCCCGGTGATTGGATTCTGATTAAAGTCCTCCAGCGGAAAAACTGGAGTGCTCCAAAGTGGGAAGGTCCCTTCCAGGTGCTACTTACCACACCCACAGCGTGTAAGATAGCCGAACGAGTTTCGTGGATTCATCAATCCCACGTGAAGAAAGTGTTTGCACCACAATAAGACGCCGGTTCCCCTGACTCTTACGTGAACCCCTGCTGGAGGACAGGGCTGAACGGGTTTCCCGCCCTGTGCTTCCTCGGCAGTGCTACTCACGTGGGAGCTCGGGTGTGCCTGGTCGCCCTGAAGATCAGACTGACCTATCCCACCGAAGAGCAGAACCAATAATAACACCAGGGACGCCTGAATAAAATCTCAACAAGATGACTGAGGGAAACAACCTGATAAATCCAGAAGAAGAACCAGCTTCAGAATCAATGCTAGCACCAGTTCCAGCCCCAAAGCTGTTGTGCTTGGGCGCTTGTGACATCAAACGAAAACTACTCATGTGCTACATATTCTGTCTAATGGCTATCCTCCTGATGACGACACTCTTTTGGTTGATGCCCAGTGGAACCCACAAGACAGTACCAATTATTCTCCGACCTAAGAGGTGGACCCACGACAACTCGCACCTGAAGGAGATAGACAAAGAACACAACCACCCGTGGCTGAACAATGCATGGTACCGGTATGTCCATGACAGAGTGCACAGAGAAGACAATGCCGCAAACTGCTATGTCTGCTCACATATGCCCACGACAGCACTCCATGCCACAGTGTATGGAAAACCCCCAACCAAGGCTGAAGCACTCTGCATATATGACAAAGCCATTACCGGGACCTGCTCAACACCAGGAAAACCTGTGATGGTGATAGGTGGATCCATAAAGGACCAAAACAGCAACACATGCCACAACACTACACAATATATAGTCCCACAGAGTGTAAAGTCTTTAATCTACAACATAACAAACTGCACCCACCAGTACCCAAATATAAACTACACCTGCAATGAAGCCTACTGGGTGCATATAAACGTCAGCCATAGAAAACTGAAATCATTCTCAGTTGTTTTGCCACCTGACATACAACACCCAGTGTGCTTTAACTTCACAGGAGCAACCGGACAAACAGGTACGCCCCAGGGTCTGAAGAAATTAGGACAAAACCGAAACTGCTCCATGATCCTGGCGGCACCAGATTGGGATGGCATCGGCTCATCGACAGGTACATACTGGGTACAGGGCGCAGCTTGGGCGTGTGGCCTGAAAGTCTATTTCATGCTGCCACCAAACAGCACCGGACTCTGTGCCCCTGTTCTGGTATCTGACCACACCTTTAAGATGTCAGTGAACATCAACACCAGAGCTAAACGTAGCACAGGCCTCAAGCCCCATGATCCATATCTTGGTTCTGATGTACCAGATGACTTCAAACTCTGGACCAAGAGCCAGAAGGTAATACACGCTTTGTTTCCATGGATAGGAGTAGGGAAACACGCACTACGGATAGAAACCCTGGACTATCGTTTTGGATTATTTTTAAATGCTTCAACCCGCATTAATCAAGGACAGAATGAAGAAATTGATGCAATTCGCATCACTGTCATGCAGCACCGAGTGGCTTTAGACATCATTCTCGCAGAGAAAGGTGGTCTCTGCGTATTGTTTAACACTACATGTTGTACCTACATACCTGATAACATCCATTCATTAAACATGACAAATGCTTTGAATGTTTTGAAACAACTGAGAGACGCTCAGCAGCAGGACTACGTTACAGATACTCAAGGTTGGTGGGACTGGCTGCTGAGCGGCTCTTGGAAATCTCTACTGATTAAAGGCCTGTTGGCCCTTTTCAGTGTGATGTTACTATTTTGCCTTTTCATTGCTTGTATTATCCCATGTCTGAGAAGCATAATGACAAACATGTTCAAGCGTATGTTAGGAAACCATGTCTTGGCTCAGTCAGTTATGGAGGATCCCTATCGTCAGTATGGTATGCTGAGTGTGGGAGAGAGAGAAGAAAATCTCTATGACAATCTTGACAAGCTTGTTGTTTAATTATTTCACTGAATGACGTGCAAGTTGAAAATGTGACTAACAAGTGACTATGCATTGAGTAAAACATGTGAAATATATTAACATCAGGAGGGAATGTTAAGAGAATTTTTATTTTAGTTAAATCATTAAAGTATAATCAAGTAGAAACAAGTATGCCTTATAATCAAGTGTTTATATATTTTCACACGGTAAAGCTTACTGTTGAAAAGAACACAATGTATTCCTTGCTTAAGTGTGTGAGATGTTTGACAAAGACAGGACATATACATGCATTCTTTACTTCAGTGTCTGCGATGTCAGATAAGCATGAATACTGCTGTGTCGTTGTTTTTCAGTTTGTGTGCAGAAGTTAGATAGCTAAGACAATGCCTGAGCTCTCCCCTCTTCAGTTGAAAGAGGAAGTATTATGTAACCCATTTTGCCTTATAAATAAAGCGAGTAAACGGTGCTCGGTGTGTTAGTCTGCTCAGAGACTCTCACCCGTGCGCACGTCTTTGAAACTCTGAGTCGGTCTGCCAGTGTCTCATTTCTCTCTTACTGTGTTTGAACAAATTGTCAACCCTTGACAGCCCCTAATGGCAGTCTACTTAGCATTAACTCCTGACATTGTTATAATGCAGGGGAAAAGAGTTACCATTATCGGATAATGCTAATTCTCATCAAATTAGCATTAGTTAATAACGGTAGACTTCATATCATTAGCTGCTGTCATTCTTACAAAGCAAACAGTATGAGCATTAGCTGTTAATCCTTTTTCATCTAAAATTAGAATTAGCCACTAATGGCGTATTGTTAAAAAGTAAGAAAAAACATTGTTAGCATAAGCGGATAATGCTAATTCATCTCAAATTAGTATTAGCTAATAATGGCACCTGCTTAGCATTAGCTGGTCACATTGTTATAAGGCAAGAAAATATGGTATTAGCATTAGCGGCCAATTTCTATTTACCTAAAATTAGCATTAGCGACTAATGGCAATCTACTTAACATTACCTCCTCACTAATACAATGCTAATTCACATCAAATTAGCATTAGCTGCTAACATCAGCCTACTTAGCACTAGTTGCTCACATTATTAAAAGGGAAGGGAAAAGTGTTAGCATTATCGGGTAATGCTAACTCGCATCAAATTAGCATTACCTAATAACCAGCGTTTTTAGCATTAGCTGCTCACATTATTCACCTAAAATTAGCATTAGCCACTAATGGTAGCCTATAGCAAAAACTTCTTAATGCTAAATGAAGTTAATTAATGCTAAGTAGGTTTAACTGAAATTAAAGTAGTGTTAGCATTAGCTGCTGATATTGTTAAAAGGTAAGATAAAACATTTCTAGCAGCAGCGGATAATGCTAACACACATAATAATTAGCATTACCTAATAATGGCAGCCTTCTTAGCATTAGCTGCTCATATTGTTATAATGCAAGGGAAAAGAGTTGGCAAAAACAGTGTTAGCATTAGTGGATAATGCTAATTCACCTAAATTAGCATTAGCTAATAATGGCTACGTACTTAGCATTACCTACTAATATTGATATAAAGCAAGAAAATATGGTATTAGCATTAGCTTCTAATGCTTTCTCATCTAAAATTAGAATTAGCCACTAATGGCATCCTATTTAGCATTAACTCTTCACATCGCAAGTGTTCACATTAGCTACTTGTATTGTTAAAAAGTAAGAAAAAACATTGTTAGCATAAGGGGATAATGCTAATTCACCTCAAATTAGTATTAGCTAATAACGGCAACCTACATAGCATTAGCTGGTCACATTGTTATAAAGCAAGAAAATATGGTATTAGCATTATCTGCCAATTCCTATTCACCTAAAATTAGCATTACCTGCTAATGGCAGTCTACTTAGCATTAACTCCTCACTAATGTGATGCTAATTCACATTAAATTAGCTTTAGCATTAGCTGCTAGCATCAGCCTACCTAGCACTAGCTGCTCACATTGTTAAAAGGGAAGAGAATACGATATTAGCATTAGCTGGTAATATTTATTCACCCCTAATTAGAATTAGCCACTAATGGCAGCATACTTAGCGTTAACTCCATAACTTCACATCGTTGTAATGCAAATGAGGCTAACTTGCATTAAATTAGACTGCTGTTATTAGCTAATGCTATTTAGCAGTAGCTGCTCACATTGTTATAAAGCAAAGGAAAACGATATGAGCATTAGGTTCTAATGCGTATTTGCCTTAAATTAGACGTAGGTGCTAATGGCAGCCTACTTAGCATTAGCAGCTCAGATGTTATAATGCTAGGAAAAAGAGTGTTAGCATTAGCCGTTCACATTGTTATAAAGTTAAGGGAAATAGTGTTAGCATTAGCTACTCACATTTTTAAAAAAGTAAGTGTTAGCATTAGTGCATAATGCTAATTCATGTCAAATTAGCATTAGTTAATAACGGCAGCCTATTTAGCATTAGCAGATAATGTTGACCTTGGCCCACTGGAAAAGTTCAGAACTAAAGATTTAGGAGTGTTTCTCGATAGCTCTTTCTCATTTGAGAAACAAATGAATTCTGTTATTACAACCAGCTGTAAGGTTTATATTGTTGATTGTCATTTATGCTTAGAAATATTTACTCATATATGCTTAGAGTTGTATAATCGATTGCATAATGATAGAGGTTTGATCCTGAGTAGTCTGTAAAGACTCTGTGTGCCTTCCAGAGTGCTCTGGCATGCACACACCACTTGGGGCCATGAGAGAGGTCGTACCCTCTCTTACTGATTTATGGTGTAGGACAGAGGTCTCAAACTCAATTTAGCTGGGGGCCGCTGCAGGCAGAGTCTGGGTGAGGCTGGGCCGCATTAGGTTTTCCACAAGAAAGGCATGGTTAAAAAATTCCAATCTTCTCAAATCTCTTTATTTTTATTTTTTAACACAAAATATGAAAAATAAATAAACAAATTAAGAATTAATAAGAAAATAAATCAATCTGTAATACATAAATAAAATAATAATAAGATATTTTTAGTCAGTGAACTTGTGTGTTTCTTTCAGTCTTCTATATCTGCTATATTTAGATTGAAATGTCTGTATTAACAGTTCTATAACCTTCTTCTGAACATGAATGGAACACTGTAGAAAATGAACTGTTCTTCTGAACATGGCTTCTCTTGCCTACTCCTTGCTGCTAGAGACCTGGCAGCGTTTCCTCTCGCATAGCCGAGCCAGATTTGGCCTGAGGGAGGAAGCACTTGCGACCCTCAGTATGTCTTGAAGATGATCATCCGTAAGTCTGGACCTGTACTTGGACTTATTGAAGTTCAAAGTGGAGAAGAGCTTTTGGCACAAGTATGTGCTACCAAAAAGGCACATGGTCCGCTTGAACATTCGGGAAAGCCGAGGGAAACTAGGGCTCAAGTCTCTCAAAAATTGTCCAAGCTTGTCTGCTTTTCCACTCACCTCCCTGAACTTTGCTTTGAGTTCAGAGTTGCACTGCAGCTCAATGAGCTCCATTTGAAGCACAGAAGGGGCATCTTGCACATCAAAGGAGAAGGGGTCCGCAAAAATGTGAAAGGTGGCTCTGTGTGTCTTGAAGTCAGCAAATCTGTGATCAAATTCCTCCTGTAGCCTCAAAATGACATCAACATACTCGTCAGCACTGAATGGTGTGCCTGCATCCACGAGTGCCTTGCATGCTGGGAAATGGCAAAGGTTTGTCTGAGAGAGCTGAGCTTTCCAGAGCGCCAGTTTTGTGGAGAATGCTCTCACGTTGTCATAGGCAGCACTGACAAGTTGCCCCTGGCCTTGTAACGTCTTGTTCAGTACATTAAGCTCATGTGTCATATCAACAAGAAAAGCTGAGTCCATGAGCCATTTGGGATCAGTTAGCACAGGAACACTAACTCCATCCTTCTCCATGAAGGCTTCACTTCTGCTCTCAACTCAAAAAGTCTCTTTAATACATTTCCCCTGCTGAGCCAACGTACCTCAGTGAAGTCGAGCACATCCCCATATTCTGACTCCATTTCCTCTAAAAAAGCACAGAACCTTCGGTGCTTTAAGCCCCTGGATCTGATTTGGTTGATGCATTTCACAACAATAGACATCACATTGTCAAACTTCAGGCATTTGCTGCAAAGGACCTGCTGATGGATGATGCAGTGCAGAGCAATGGCCTCCTCCACGCCTTCCTCTTCCAGTTTGTTT